>NW_028127425.1:0-154989 GCF_965231255.1 Vanellus vanellus
CGTTTGTCTTTTTTGCTCCAAACAGCGGCGAAAGTGAAAAAAGGTGCTTTTGAGGCTTGGGTCCGCAGGAAAGCAGAGAGGGCCAAATTGTCTGGGGCATTTGAAGGGGTTCCAGGAGGCAGTGAGGACCAGCATGACTTTTCACTGCTGGCACCTTTGCTGTGGCAGCAAAAGCTGGACGTTTGTCTTTTTTGCTCCAAACAGCGGCGAAAGTGAAAAAAGGTGCTTTTGAGGCTAGAGTGCGCAGGAAATCAGAGAGGGCCAAATTGTGTGGGGCATTTGAAGGGGTTCCAGGAGGCAGTGAGGACCAGCATGACTTTTCCCCGCTGGCACCTTTGCTGTGGCAGCAAAAGCTGGACGTTTGTCTTTTTGCTCCGGAGGGCGCCAAGAGTGAAAAAAGGTGCTTTTGAGGCTAGAGTGCGCAGGAAAGCAGAGAGGGCCAAATTGTCTGGGGCATTTGAAGGGGTTCCAGGAGGCAGTGAGGACCAGCATCACTTTTCCCCGCTGGCACCTTTGCTGTGGCAGCAAAAGCTGGACGTTTTTATATTTTTCTTGGAAGGGCGCAAAGAGTGAAAAAAGGTGCTTTTGAGACTAGAGTGCGCAGGAAAGCAGAGAGGGCCAAATTGTCTGGGGCATTTGAAGGGGTTCCAGGAGGCAGTGAGGACTAGCATCACTTTTCACCGCTGGCACCTTTGCTGTGGCAGCAAAAGCTGGACGTTTGTCTTTTTTGCTCCAAACAGCGGCGAAAGTGAAAAAAGGTGCTTTTGAGGCTAGAGTGCGCAGGAAAGCAGAGAGGACCAAATTGCCTGGGGAATTTGAAGGGGTTCCAGGAGGCAGTGAGGACCAGCATGACTTTTCCCCGCTGGCACCTTTGCTGTGGCAGCAAAAGCTGGACGTTTGTCTTTTTTGCTCCAAACAGCGCCGAAAGTGAAAAAAGGTGCTTTTGAGGCTAGAGTGCGCAGGAAAGCAGAGAGGGCCAAATTGTCTGGGCATTTGAAGGGGTTCCAGGAGGCAGTGAGGACCAGCATCACTTTTCCCCGCTGGCACCTTTGCTGTGGCAGCAAAAGCTGGACGTTTTTATATTTTTCTTGGAAGGGCGCAAAGAGTGAAAAAAGGTGCTTTTGAGGCTAGAGTGCGCAGGAAAGCAGAGAGGGCCAAATTGTCTGGGGCATTTGAAGGGGTTCCAGGAGGCAGTGAGGACCAGCATCACTTTTCCCCGCTGGCACCTTTGCTGTGGCAGCAAAAGCTGGACGTTTGTCTTTTTTGCTCCAAACAGCGGCGAAAGTGAAAAAAAGGTGCTTTTGAGGCTAGAGTGCGCAGGAAAGCAGAGAGGGCCAAATTGTGTGGGCATTTGAAGGGGTTCCAGGAGGCAGTGAGGACCAGCAACACTTTTCCCCGCTGGCACCATTGTTGTAGCAGCAAAAGCTGGACGTTTGTCTTTTTTGCTCCGGAGGGCGCCAAGATTGAAAAAAGTGCTTTTGAGGCTAGAGTGCGCAGGAAAGCAGAGAGGGCCAAATTGCCTGGGGAATTTGAAGGGGTTCCATGAGGCAGTGAGGACCAGCATCACTTTTCCCCGCTGGCACCTTTGCTGTGGCAGCAAAAGCTGGACGTTTGTCTTTTTTGCTCCAAACAGCGGTGAAAGTGAAAAAAGATGCTTTTGAGGCTAGAGTGCGCAGGAAAGCTGAGAGGGACAAATTGTCTAGGGCATTTGAAGGGGTTCCAGGAGGCAGTGAGGACTAGCATCACTTTTCCCCGCTGGCACCTTTGCTGTGGCAGCAAAGCTGGACGTTTGTCTTTTTTGCTCCGGAGGGCGCCAAGAGTGAAAAAAGGTGCTTCTGAGGCTAGAGTCCACAGGAAAGCAGAGAGGGCCAAATTGTCTGGGGCATTTGAAGGGGTTCCAGGAGGCAGTGAGGACCAGCATCACTTTTCCCCGCTGGCACCTTTGCTGTGGCAGCAAAAGCTGGACGTTTGTCTTTTTTGCTCCGTAGGGCACCAAGAGTGAAAAAAGGTGCTTTTGAGGCTAGAGTCCGCAGGGAAGCAGATAGGGCCAAATTGTCTGGGGCATTTGAAGGGGTTCCAGGAGGCAGTGAGGACCAGCATCACTTTTCCCCGCTGGCACCTTTGCTGTGGCAGCAAAAGCTGGACGTTTGTCTTTTTTGCTCCAAACAGCGGTGAAAGTGAAAAAAGGTGCTTTTGAGGCTAGAGTGCGCAGGAAAGCTGAGAGGGACAAATTGTCTAGGGCATTTGAAGGGGTTCCAGGAGGCAGTGAGGACCAGCATCACTTTTCCCCGCTGGCACCTTTGCTGTGGCAGCAAAAGCTGGACGTTTGTCTTTTTTGCTCCAAACAGCGGTGAAAGTGAAAAAAGGTGCTTTTGAGGCTAGAGTGCGCAGGAAAGCAGAGAGGGCCAAATTGTCTAGGGCATTTGAAGGGGTTCCAGGAGGCAGTGAGGACTAGCATCACTTTTCCCCGCTGGCACCTTTGCTGTGGCAGCAAAAGCTGGACGTTTGTCTTTTTTGCTCCAAACAGCGGCGAAAGTGAAAAAAGGTGCTTTTGAGGCTAGAGTGCGCAGGAAAGCAGACAGGGCCAAATTGTCTGGGGCATTTGAAGGGGTTGCAGGAGGCAGTGAGAAGCAGAATCACTTTTCCCTGCTGGCACCTTTGCTGTGGCAGCAAAGCTGGACGTTTGTCTTTTTGGCTCCAAACAGCACCGAAAGTGAAAAAAGGTGCTTTTGAGGCTAGAGTGCGCAGGAAAGCAGAGAGGGCCAAATTGTGTGGGGCATTTGAAGGGGTTCCAGGAGGCAGTGAGGACTAGCATCACTTTTCACCGCTGGCACCTTTGCTGTGGCAGCAAAAGCTGGACGTTTGTCTTTTTTGCTCCAAACAGCGGCGAAAGTGAAAAAAGGTGCTTTTGAGGCTAGAGTGCGCAGGAAAGCAGAGAGGACCAAATTGCCTGGGGAATTTGAAGGGGTTCCAGGAGGCAGTGAGGACCAGCATGACTTTTCCCCGCTGGCACCTTTGCTGTGGCAGCAAAAGCTGGACGTTTGTCTTTTTTGCTCCAAACAGCACCGAAAGTGAAAAAAGGTGCTTTTGAGGCTAGAGTCCGCAGGAAAGCAGAGAGGGCCAAATTGTCTGGGGCATTTGAAGGGGTTCCAGGAGGCAGTGAGGACTAGCATCACTTTTCACCGCTGGCACCTTTGCTGTGGCAGCAAAAGCTGGACGTTTGTCGTTTTTGCTCCAAAGAGCACCGAAATTGAAAAAAGGTGCTTTTGAGGCTAGAGTCCGCAGGAAAGCAGAGAGGGCCAAATTGTCTGGGGCATTTGAAGGGGTTCCAGGAGGCAGTGAGGACTAGCATCACTTTTCCCCGCTGGCACCTTTGCTGTGGCAGCAAAAGCTGGACGTTTGTCTTTTTTGCTCCAAACAGCGGCGAAAGTGAAAAAAGGTGCTTTTGAGGCTAGAGTGCGCAGGAAAGCAGAGAGGACCAAATTGCCTGGGGAATTGGAAAGGTTCCAGGAGGCAGTGAGGACCAGCATCACTTTTCCCTGCTGGCACCTTTGCTGTGGCAGCAAAAGTTGGACGTTTGTCTTTTTTGCTACAAACAGCGGCGAAAGTGAAAAAAGGTGCTTTTGAGGCTAGAGTGCGCAGGAAAGCAGAGAGGGCCAAATTGCCTGGGGCATTTGAAGGGGTTCCAGGAGGCAGTGAGGACCAGCATCACTTTTCCCCGCTGGCACCTTTGCTGTGGCAGCAAAAGCTGGACGTTTGTCTTTTTGGCTCCAAACAGCGGCGAAAGTGAAAAAAGGTGCTTTTGAGGCTAGAGTGCGCAGGAAAGCAGAGAGGGCCAAATTGTCTTGGGGCATTTGAAGGGGTTCCAGGAGGCAGTGAGGACCAGCAACACTTTTCCCCGCTGGCACCATTGTTGTAGCAGCAAAAGCTGGACGTTTGTCTTTTTTGCTCCGGAGGGCGCCAAGATTGAAAAAAGGTGCTTTTGAGGCTAGAGTGCGCAGGAAAGCAGAGAGGGCCAAATTGCCTGGGGAATTTGAAGGGTTCCATGAGGCAGTGAGGACCAGCATCACTTTTCCCCGCTGGCACCTTTGCTGTGGCAGCAAAAGCTGGACGTTTGTCTTTTTGGCTCCAAACAGCACCGAAAGTGAAAAAAAGGTGCTTTTGAGGCTAGAGTGGGCAGGAAAGCAGAGAGGGCCAAATTGTCTAGGGCATTTGAACGGGTTCCAGGAGGCAGTGAGGACTAGCATCACTTTTCCCCGCTGGCACCTTTGCTGTGGCAGCAAAAGCTGGACGTTTGTCTTTTTTGCTCCAAACTGCGGCGAAAGTGAAAAAAGGTGCTTTTGAGGCTAGAGTGCGCAGGCAAGCAGAGAGGGCCAAATTGTGTGGGGCATTTGAAGGGGTTCCAGGAGGCAGTGAGGACCAGCAACACTTTTCCCGCTGGCACCATTGTTGTAGCAGCAAAAGCTGGACATTTCTCTTTTTTGCTCCGGAGTGCGCCAAGAGTGAAAAAAGGTGCTTTTGAGGCTAGAGTGCGCAGGAAAGCAGAGAGGGCCAAATTGTCTGGGGCATTTGAAGGGGTTCCAGGAGGCAGTGAGGACCAGCATCACTTTTCCCCGCTGGCACCTTTGCTGTGGCAGCAAAAGCTGGACTTTTTTCTATTTTACTCGAAGGGCGCAAAGAGTGAAAAAAGGTGCTTTTGAGGCTAGAGTGCGCAGGAAAGCAGAGAGGGCCAAATTGTGTGGGGCATTTGAAGGGGTTCCAGGAGGCAGTGAGGACTAGCATCACTTTTCACCGCTGGCACCTTTGCTGTGGCAGCAAAAGCTGGACGTTTGTCTTTTTTGCTCCAAACAGCGCCGAAAGTGAAAAAAGGTGCTTTTGAGGCTAGAGTGCGCAGGAAAGCAGAGAGGACCAAATTGCCTGGGGAATTTGAAGGGGTTCCAGGAGGCAGTGAGGACCAGCATGACTTTTCCCCGCTGGCACCTTTGCTGTGGCAGCAAAAGCTGGACGTTTGTCTTTTTTGCTACAAACAGCGGCGAAAGTGAAAAAAGGTGCTTTTGAGGATAGAGTGGGCAGGAAAGCAGAGAGGGCCAAATTGTGTGGGGCAGTTAAAGGGGTTCCAGGAGTCAGTGAGGACCAGCATCACTTTTCCCCGCTGGCACCATTGCTGTGGCAGCAAAAGCTGGACGTTTGTCTTTTTTGCTCCGGAGGGCGCCAAGAGTGAAAAAAGGTGCTTTTGAGGCTAGAGTGCGCAGGAAAGCAGAGAGGGCCAAATTGCCTGGGGCATTTGAAGGGGTTCCAGGAGGCAGTGAGGACCAGCATCACTTTTCCCCGCTGGCACCTTTGCTGTGGCAGCAAAAGCTGGACGTTTGTCTTTTTTTGCTCCAAACAGCGGCGAAAGTGAAAAAAGGTGCTTTTGAGGCTAGAGTGCGCAGGAAAGCAGAGAGGGCCAAATTGTCTAGGGCATTTGAAGGGGTTCCAGGAGGCAGTGAGGACTAGCATCACTTTTCCCCGCTGGCACCTTTGCTGTGGCAGCAAAAGCTGGACGTTTGTCTTTTTTGCTCCAAACAGCGGCGAAAGTGAAAAAAGGTGCTTTTGAGGATAGAGTGGGCAGGAAAGCAGAGAGGGCCAAATTGTCTGGGGCATTTGAAGGGGTTGCAGGAGGCAGTGAGAAGCAGCATCACTTTTCCCCGCTGGCACCTTTGCTGTGGCAGCAAAAGCTGGACGTTTGTCTTTTTGGCGCCAAACAGCACCGAAAGTGAAAAAAGGTGCTTTTGAGGCTAGAGTCCGCAGGAAAGCAGAGAGGGCCAAATTGTGTGGGGCATTTGAAGGGGTTCTAGGAGGCAGTGAGGACCAGCATCACTTTTCCCCGCTGGCACCATTGTTGTGGCAGCAAAAGCTGGACGTTTGTCTTTTTTGCTCCGGAGGGCGCCAAGAGTGAAAAAAGGTGCTTTTGAGGCTAGAGTCCGCAGGAAAGCAGAGAGGGCCAAATTCTGTGGGGCATTTGAAGGGGTTCCAGGAGGCAGTGAGGACCAGCAACACTTTTCCCCGCTGGCACCATTGTTGTAGCAGCAAAAGCTGGACGTTTGTCTTTTTTGCTCCAAACAGCGGCGAAAGTGAAAAAAGGTGCTTTTGAGGCTAGAGTGCGCAGGAAAGCAGAGAGGACCAAATTGCCTGGGGAATTTGAAGGGGTTCCAGGAGGCAGTGAGGACCAGCATGACTTTTCCCCGCTGGCACCTTTGCTGTGGCAGCAAAAGCTGGACGTTTGTCTTTTTTGCTCCAAACAGCGCCGAAAGTGAAAAAAGGGGCTTTTGAGGATAGAGTGGGTAGGAAAGCACAGAGGGCCAAATGGTTGGGGCATTTGAAGGGGTTCCAGGAGGCAGTGAGGACCAGCATCACTTTTCCCCGCTGGCACCATTGCTGTGGCAGCAAAAGCTGGACGTTTGTCTTTTTTGCTCCGGAGGGCGCCAAGAGTGAAAAAAGGTGCTTTTGAGGCTAGAGTCCGCAGGAAAGCAGGGAGGGCCAAATTGCCTGGGGCATTTGAAGGGGTTCCATGAGGCAGTGAGGACTAGCATCACTTTTCCCCACTGGCACCTTTGCTGTGGCAGCAAAAGCTGGACGTTTTTCTTTTTGGCTCCGGAGTGCGCCAAGAGTGAAAAAAGGTGCTTTTGAGGATAGTGTCCACAGGAAAGCAGAGAGGGCCAAATTGTGTGGGGCATTTGAAAGGGTTCCAGGAGGCAGTGAGGACCAGCATCACTTTTCCCCGCTGGCACCTTTGCTGTGGCAGCAAAAGCTGGACGTTTGTCTTTTTTGCTCCAAACAGCGGCGAAAGTGAAAAAAGGTGCTTTTGAGGCTAGAGTGCGCAGGAAAGCAGAGAGGGCCAAATTGTCTGGGGCATTTGAAGGGGTTGCAGGAGGCAGTGAGAAGCAGCATCACTTTTCCCCGCTGGCACCTTTGCTGTGGCAGCAAAAGCTGGACGTTTGTCTTTTTGGCTCCAAACAGCGGCGAAAGTGAAAAAAGGTGCTTTTGAGGCTAGAGTGCGCAGGAAAGCAGAGAGGGCCAAATTGCCTGGGGCATTTGAAGGGGTTCCAGGAGGCAGTGAGGACCAGCATCACTTTTCCCCGCTGGCACCATTGTTGTAGCAGCAAAAGCTGGACGATTGTCTTTTTTGCTCCGGAGGGCTCCAAGAGTGAAAAAAGGTGCTTTTGAGGCTAGAGTGCGAAGGAAAGCAGAGAGGGCCAAATTGCCTGGGGCATTTGAAGGGGTTCCAGGAGGCAGTGAGGACCAGCATCACTTTTCCCCGCTGGCACCTTTGCTGTGGCAGCAAAAGCTGGACGTTTGTCTTTTTTGCTCCAAACAGCGGCGAAAGTGAAAAAAGGTGCTTTTGAGGCTAGAGTGGGCAGGAAAGCAGAGAGGGCCAAATTGTGTGGGGCATTTGAAGGGGTTCCAGGAGGCAGTGAGAAGCAGCATCAC
The DNA here is from genome assembly GCF_965231255.1 of Vanellus vanellus. Lineage (NCBI taxonomy): Eukaryota > Metazoa > Chordata > Aves > Charadriiformes > Charadriidae > Vanellus > Vanellus vanellus. The sequence goes on from NW_028127425.1 coordinate 7,471, forward strand.
TTTTCCCCGCTGGCACCATTGTTGTAGCAGCAAAAGCTGGACGATTGTCTTTTTTGCTCCGGAGGGAGCCAGAGTGAAAAACGGTGCTTTTGAGGCTAGAGTCGCGCAGGAAAGCAGAGAGGGCCAAATTGTCTGGGGCATTTGAAGGGGTTCCAGGAGGCAGTGAGGACCAGCATGACTTTTCCCCGCTGGCACCTTTGCTGTGGCAGCAAAAGCTGGACGTTTGTCTTTTTTGCTCCAAACAGCGGCGAAAGTGAAAAAAGGTGCTTTTGAGGATAGAGTGCGCAGGAAAGCAGAGAGGGCCAAATGGTCTGGGGAATTTGAAGGGGTTCCAGGAGGCAGTGAGGACCAGCATCACTTTTCCCCACTGGCACCATTGCTATGACAGCAAAAGCTGGACTTTTGTCTTTTTTGCTCCGGAGGGCGCCAAGAGTGAAAAAAGGTGCTTTTGAGGCTAGAGTCCGCAGGAAAGCAGGGAGGGCCAAATTGCCTGGGGCATTTGAAGGGGTTCCATGAGGCAGTGAGGACTAGCATCACTTTCCCCCGCTGGCACCTTTGCTGTGGCAGCAAAAGCTGGACGTTTGTCTTTTTGGCTCCGGAGGGCGCCAAGAGTGAAAAATGTGCTTTTGAGGATAGTGTCCACAGGAAAGCAGAGAGGACCAAATTGTGTGGGACATTTGAAAGGGTTCCAGGAGGCAGTGAGGACCAGCATCACTTTTCCCCGCTGTCACCTTTGCTGTGGCAGCAAAAGCTGGACGTTTGTCTTTTTTGCTCCAAACAGCGGCGAAAGTGAAAAAAGGTGCTTTTGAGGCTAGAGTGCGCAGGAAAGCAGAGAGGGCCAAATTGTCTGGGGCATTTGACGGGGTTGCAGGAGGCAGTGAGAAGCAGCATCACTTTTCCCCGCTGGCACCTTTGCTGTGGCAGCAAAAGCTGGACGTTTGTCTTTTTGGCTCCAAACAGCACCGAAAGTGAAAAAAGGTGCTTTTGAGGCTAGAGTGCGCAGGAAAGCAGAGAGGGCCAAATTGTCTGGGGCATTTGAAGGGGTTCCAGGAGGCAGTGAGGACCAGCATCACTTTTCCCCGCTGGCACCTTTGCTGTGGCAGCAAAAGCTGGACATTTTTCTATTTTTCTCGGAAGGGCGCAAAGAGTGAAAAAAGGTGCTTTTGAGGCTAGAGTGCGCAGGAAAGCAGAGAGGGCCAAAATGTCTGGAGCATTTGAAGGGGTTCCAGGAGGCAGTGAGGACCAGCATGACTTTTCCCCGCTGGCACCTTTGCTGTGGCAGCAAAAGCTGGACGTTTGTCTTTTTTGCTCCAAACAGCGGTGAAAGTGAAAAAAGGTGCTTTTGAGGATAGAGTGGGCAGGAAAGCAGAGAGGGCCAAATTGTCTGGGGCATTTGAAGGGGTTCCAGGAGGCAGTGAGGACCAGCATGACTTTTCCCCGCTGGCACCTTTGCTGTGGCAGCAAAAGCTGGACGTTTGTCTTTTTTGCTCCGGAGGGCGCCAAGAGTGAAAAAAGGTGCTTTTGAGGCTAGAGTGCGCAGGAAAGCAGAGAGGGCCAAATTGTCTGGGGCATTTGAAGGGGTTCCAGGAGGCAGTGAGGACCAGCATCACTTTTCCCCGCTGGCACCTTTGCTGTGGCAGCAAAAGCTGGACGTTTTTATATTTTTCTTGGAAGGGCGCAAAGAGTGAAAAAAGGTGCTTTTGAGGCTAGAGTGCGCAGGAAAGCAGAGAGGGCCAAATTCTGTGGGGCATTTGAAGGGGTTCCAGGAGGCAGTGAGGACCAGCATGACTTTTCCCCGCTGGCACCTTTGCTGTGGCAGCAAAAGCTGGACGTTTGTCTTTTTTGCTACAAACAGCGGCGAAAGTGAAAAAAGGTGCTTTTGAGGATAGAGTGGGCAGGAAAGCAGAGAGGGCCAAATTGTCTGGGGAATTTGAAGGGGTTCCAGGAGGCAGTGAGGACCAGCATCACTTTTCCCCACTGGCACCATTGCTATGACAGCAAAAGCTGGACGTTTGTCTTTTTTGCTCCAAACAGCGGCGAAAGTGAAAAAAGGTGCTTTTGAGGCTAGAGTGCGCAGGAAAGCAGAGAGGGCCAAATTGTCTGGGGCATTTGAAGGGGTTGCAGGAGGCAGTGAGAAGCAGCATCACTTTTCCCCGCTGGCACCTTTGCTGTGGCAGCAAAAGCTGGACGTTTGTCTTTTTGGCTCCAAACAGCACCGAAAGTGAAAAAAGGTGCTTTTGAGGCTAGAGTCCGCAGGAAAGCAGAGAGGGCCAAATTGTGTGGGGCATTTGAAAGGGTTCCAGGAGGCAGTGAGGACCAGCATCACTTTTCCCCGCTGGCACCATTGTTGTAGCAGCAAAAGCTGGACGATTGTCTTTTTTGCTCCGGAGGGCGCCAAGAGTGAAAAAAGGTGCTTTTGAGGCTAGAGTGCGCAGGAAAGCAGAGAGGGCCAAATTGCCTGGGGCATTTGAAGGGGTTCCAGGAGGCAGTGAGGACCAGCATCACTTTTCCCCGCTGGCACCTTTGCTGTGGCAGCAAAAGCTGGACGTTTGTCTTTTTTGCTCCAAACAGCGCCGAAAGTGAAAAAAGGTGCTTTTGAGGCTAGAGTGGGCAGGAAAGCAGAGAGGGCCAAATTGTCTGGGGCATTTGAAGGGGTTCCAGGAGGCAGTGAGAAGCAGCATCACTTTTCCCCGCTGGCACCATTGTTGTAGCAGCAAAAGCTGGACGATTCTCTTTTTTGCTCCGGAGGGCGCCAAGAGTGAAAAAAGGTGCTTTTGAGGCTAGAGTGCGCAGGAAAGCAGAGAGGGCCAAATTGTCTGGGGCATTTGAAGGGGTTCCAGGAGGCAGTGAGGACCAGCAACACTTTTCCCCGCTGGCACCTTTGCTGTGGCAGCAAAAGCTGGACGTTTGTCTTTTTTGCTCCAAACAGCGGCGAAAGTGAAAAAAGGTGCTTTTGAGGCTTGGGTCCGCAGGAAAGCAGAGAGGGCCAAATTGTCTGGGGCATTTGAAGGGGTTCCAGGAGGCAGTGAGGACCAGCATGACTTTTCCCCGCTGGCACCTTTGCTGTGGCAGCAAAAGCTGGACGTTTGTCTTTTTTGCTACAAACAGCGGCGAAAGTGAAAAAAGGTGCTTTTGAGGCTAGAGTGGGCAGGAAATCAGAGAGGGCCAAATTGTCTGGGGCATTTGAAGGGGTTCCAGGAGGCAGTGAGGACCAGCATCACTTTTCCCCGCTGGCACCTTTGCTGTGGCAGCAAAAGCTGGACGTTTTTCTATTTTTCTCGGAAGGGCGCAAAGAGTGAAAAAAGGTGCTTTTGAGGCTAGAGTGCGCAGGAAAGCAGAGAGGGCCAAAATGTCTGGAGCATTTGAAGGGGTTCCAGGAGGCAGTGAGGACCAGCATGACTTTTCCCCGCTGGCACCTTTGCTGTGGCAGCAAAAGCTGGACGTTTGTCTTTTTTGCTCCAAACAGCGGTGAAAGTGAAAAAAGGTGCTTTTGAGGATAGAGTGGGCAGGAAAGCAGAGAGGGCCAAATTGTCTGGGGCATTTGAAGGGGTTCCAGGAGGCAGTGAGGACCAGCATGACTTTTCCCCGCTGGCACCTTTGCTGTGGCAGCAAAAGCTGGACGTTTGTCTTTTTTGCTCCGGAGGGCTCCAAGAGTGAAAAAAGGTGCTTTTGAGGCTAGAGTGCGCAGGAAAGCAGAGAGGGCCAAATTGTCTGGGGCATTTGAAGGGGTTCCAGGAGGCAGTGAGGACCAGCATCACTTTTCCCCGCTGGCACCTTTGCTGTGGCAGCAAAAGCTGGACGTTTTTATATTTTTCTTGGAAGGGCGCAAAGAGTGAAAAAAGGTGCTTTTGAGGCTAGAGTGCGCAGGAAAGCAGAGAGGGCCAAATTGCCTGGGGCATTTGAAGGGGTTCCAGGAGGCAGTGAGGACCAGCATCACTTTTCCCCGCTGGCACCATTGTTGTAGCAGCAAAAGCTGGACGATTGTCTTTTTTGCTCCGGAGGGCTCCAAGAGTGAAAAAAGGTGCTTTTGAGGCTAGAGTGCGAAGGAAAGCAGAGAGGGCCAAATTGCCTGGGGCATTTGAAGGGGTTCCAGGAGGCAGTGAGGACCAGCATCACTTTTCCCCGCTGGCACCTTTGCTGTGGCAGCAAAAGCTGGACGTTTGTCTTTTTTGCTCCAAACAGCGGCGAAAGTGAAAAAAGGTGCTTTTGAGGCTAGAGTGGGCAGGAAAGCAGAGAGGGCCAAATTGTGTGGGGCATTTGAAGGGGTTCCAGGAGGCAGTGAGAAGCAGCATCACTTTTCCCCGCTGGCACCATTGTTGTAGCAGCAAAAGCTGGACGATTGTCTTTTTTGCTCCGGAGGGAGCCAGAGTGAAAAACGGTGCTTTTGAGGCTAGAGTCGCGCAGGAAAGCAGAGAGGGCCAAATTGTCTGGGGCATTTGAAGGGGTTCCAGGAGGCAGTGAGGACCAGCATGACTTTTCCCCGCTGGCACCTTTGCTGTGGCAGCAAAAGCTGGACGTTTGTCTTTTTTGCTCCAAACAGCGGCAAAAGTGAAAAAAGGTGCTTTTGAGGATAGAGTGCGCAGGAAAGCAGAGAGGGCCAAATGGTCTGGGGAATTTGAAGGGGTTCCAGGAGGCAGTGAGGACCAGCATCACTTTTCCCCACTGGCACCATTGCTATGACAGCAAAAGCTGGACTTTTGTCTTTTTTGCTCCGGAGGGCGCCAAGAGTGAAAAAAGGTGCTTTTGAGGCTAGAGTCCGCAGGAAAGCAGGGAGGGCCAAATTGCCTGGGGCATTTGAAGGGGTTCCATGAGGCAGTGAGGACTAGCATCACTTTCCCCCGCTGGCACCTTTGCTGTGGCAGCAAAAGCTGGACGTTTGTCTTTTTGGCTCCGGAGGGCGCCAAGAGTGAAAAATGTGCTTTTGAGGATAGTGTCCACAGGAAAGCAGAGAGGACCAAATTGTGTGGGACATTTGAAAGGGTTCCAGGAGGCAGTGAGGACCAGCATCACTTTTCCCCGCTGTCACCTTTGCTGTGGCAGCAAAAGCTGGACGTTTGTCTTTTTTGCTCCAAACAGCGGCGAAAGTGAAAAAAGGTGCTTTTGAGGCTAGAGTGCGCAGGAAAGCAGAGAGGGCCAAATTGTCTGGGGCATTTGACGGGGTTGCAGGAGGCAGTGAGAAGCAGCATCACTTTTCCCCGCTGGCACCTTTGCTGTGGCAGCAAAAGCTGGACGTTTGTCTTTTTGGCTCCAAACAGCACCGAAAGTGAAAAAAGGTGCTTTTGAGGCTAGAGTGCGCAGGAAAGCAGAGAGGGCCAAATTGTCTGGGGCATTTGAAGGGGTTCCAGGAGGCAGTGAGGACCAGCATCACTTTTCCCCGCTGGCACCTTTGCTGTGGCAGCAAAAGCTGGACATTTTTCTATTTTTCTCGGAAGGGCGCAAAGAGTGAAAAAAGGTGCTTTTGAGGCTAGAGTGCGCAGGAAAGCAGAGAGGGCCAAAATGTCTGGAGCATTTGAAGGGGTTCCAGGAGGCAGTGAGGACCAGCATGACTTTTCCCCGCTGGCACCTTTGCTGTGGCAGCAAAAGCTGGACGTTTGTCTTTTTTGCTCCAAACAGCGGTGAAAGTGAAAAAAGGTGCTTTTGAGGATAGAGTGGGCAGGAAAGCAGAGAGGGCCAAATTGTCTGGGGCATTTGAAGGGGTTCCAGGAGGCAGTGAGGACCAGCATGACTTTTCCCCGCTGGCACCTTTGCTGTGGCAGCAAAAGCTGGACGTTTGTCTTTTTTGCTCCGGAGGGCTCCAAGAGTGAAAAAAGGTGCTTTTGAGGCTAGAGTGCGCAGGAAAGCAGAGAGGGCCAAATTGTCTGGGGCATTTGAAGGGGTTCCAGGAGGCAGTGAGGACCAGCATCACTTTTCCCCGCTGGCACCTTTGCTGTGGCAGCAAAAGCTGGACGTTTTTATATTTTTCTTGGAAGGGCGCAAAGAGTGAAAAAAGGTGCTTTTGAGGCTAGAGTGCGCAGGAAAGCAGAGAGGGCCAAATTGCCTGGGGCATTTGAAGGGGTTCCAGGAGGCAGTGAGGACCAGCATCACTTTTCCCCGCTGGCACCATTGTTGTAGCAGCAAAAGCTGGACGATTGTCTTTTTTGCTCCGGAGGGCTCCAAGAGTGAAAAAAGGTGCTTTTGAGGCTAGAGTGCGAAGGAAAGCAGAGAGGGCCAAATTGCCTGGGGCATTTGAAGGGGTTCCAGGAGGCAGTGAGGACCAGCATCACTTTTCCCCGCTGGCACCTTTGCTGTGGCAGCAAAAGCTGGACGTTTGTCTTTTTTGCTCCAAACAGCGGCGAAAGTGAAAAAAGGTGCTTTTGAGGCTAGAGTGGGCAGGAAAGCAGAGAGGGCCAAATTGTGTGGGGCATTTGAAGGGGTTCCAGGAGGCAGTGAGAAGCAGCATCACTTTTCCCCGCTGGCACCATTGTTGTAGCAGCAAAAGCTGGACGATTGTCTTTTTTGCTCCGGAGGGAGCCAGAGTGAAAAACGGTGCTTTTGAGGCTAGAGTCGCGCAGGAAAGCAGAGAGGGCCAAATTGTCTGGGGCATTTGAAGGGGTTCCAGGAGGCAGTGAGGACCAGCATGACTTTTCCCCGCTGGCACCTTTGCTGTGGCAGCAAAAGCTGGACGTTTGTCTTTTTTGCTCCAAACAGCGGCAAAAGTGAAAAAAGGTGCTTTTGAGGATAGAGTGCGCAGGAAAGCAGAGAGGGCCAAATGGTCTGGGGAATTTGAAGGGGTTCCAGGAGGCAGTGAGGACCAGCATCACTTTTCCCCACTGGCACCATTGCTATGACAGCAAAAGCTGGACTTTTGTCTTTTTTGCTCCGGAGGGCGCCAAGAGTGAAAAAAGGTGCTTTTGAGGCTAGAGTCCGCAGGAAAGCAGGGAGGGCCAAATTGCCTGGGGCATTTGAAGGGGTTCCATGAGGCAGTGAGGACTAGCATCACTTTCCCCCGCTGGCACCTTTGCTGTGGCAGCAAAAGCTGGACGTTTGTCTTTTTGGCTCCGGAGGGCGCCAAGAGTGAAAAATGTGCTTTTGAGGATAGTGTCCACAGGAAAGCAGAGAGGACCAAATTGTGTGGGACATTTGAAAGGGTTCCAGGAGGCAGTGAGGACCAGCATCACTTTTCCCCGCTGTCACCTTTGCTGTGGCAGCAAAAGCTGGACGTTTGTCTTTTTTGCTCCAAACAGCGGCGAAAGTGAAAAAAGGTGCTTTTGAGGCTAGAGTGCGCAGGAAAGCAGAGAGGGCCAAATTGTCTGGGGCATTTGACGGGGTTGCAGGAGGCAGTGAGAAGCAGCATCACTTTTCCCCGCTGGCACCTTTGCTGTGGCAGCAAAAGCTGGACGTTTGTCTTTTTGGCTCCAAACAGCACCGAAAGTGAAAAAAGGTGCTTTTGAGGCTAGAGTGCGCAGGAAAGCAGAGAGGGCCAAATTGTCTGGGGCATTTGAAGGGGTTCCAGGAGGCAGTGAGGACCAGCATCACTTTTCCCCGCTGGCACCTTTGCTGTGGCAGCAAAAGCTGGACATTTTTCTATTTTTCTCGGAAGGGCGCAAAGAGTGAAAAAAGGTGCTTTTGAGGCTAGAGTGCGCAGGAAAGCAGAGAGGGCCAAAATGTCTGGAGCATTTGAAGGGGTTCCAGGAGGCAGTGAGGACCAGCATGACTTTTCCCCGCTGGCACCTTTGCTGTGGCAGCAAAAGCTGGACGTTTGTCTTTTTTGCTCTAAACAGCGGTGAAAGTGAAAAAAGGTGCTTTTGAGGATAGAGTGGGCAGGAAAGCAGAGAGGGCCAAATTGTCTGGGGCATTTGAAGGGGTTCCAGGAGGCAGTGAGGACCAGCATGACTTTTCCCCGCTGGCACCTTTGCTGTGGCAGCAAAAGCTGGACGTTTGTCTTTTTTGCTCCGGAGGGCGCCAAGAGTGAAAAAAGGTGCTTTTGAGGCTAGAGTGCGCAGGAAAGCAGAGAGGGCCAAATTGTCTGGGGCATTTGAAGGGGTTCCAGGAGGCAGTGAGGACCAGCATCACTTTTCCCCGCTGGCACCTTTGCTGTGGCAGCAAAAGCTGGACGTTTTTATATTTTTCTTGGAAGGGCGCAAAGAGTGAAAAAAGGTGCTTTTGAGGCTAGAGTGCGCAGGAAAGCAGAGAGGGCCAAATTGTCTGGGGCATTTGAAGGGGTTCCAGGAGGCAGTGAGGACCAGCATGACTTTTCCCCGCTGGCACCTTTGCTGTGGCAGCAAAAGCTGGACGTTTGTCTTTTTTGCTACAAACAGCGGCGAAAGTGAAAAAAGGTGCTTTTGAGGATAGAGTGGGCAGGAAAGCTGAGAGGGCCAAATGGTCTGGGGAATTTGAAGGGGTTCCAGGAGGCAGTGAGGACCAGCATCACTTTTCCCCACTGGCACCATTGCTATGACAGCAAAAGCTGGACGTTTGTCTTTTTTGCTCCAAACAGCGGCGAAAGTGAAAAAAGGTGCTTTTGAGGCTAGAGTGCGCAGGAAAGCAGAGAGGGCCAAATTGTCTGGGGCATTTGAAGGGGTTGCAGGAGGCAGTGAGAAGCAGCATCACTTTTCCCCGCTGGCACCTTTGCTGTGGCAGCAAAAGCTGGACGTTTGTCTTTTTGGCTCCAAACAGCACCGAAAGTGAAAAAAGGTGCTTTTGAGGCTAGAGTCCGCAGGAAAGCAGAGAGGGCCAAATTGTGTGGGGCATTTGAAAGGGTTCCAGGAGGCAGTGAGGACCAGCATCACTTTTCCCCGCTGGCACCATTGTTGTAGCAGCAAAAGCTGGACGATTGTCTTTTTTGCTCCGGAGGGCGCCAAGAGTGAAAAAAGGTGCTTTTGAGGCTAGAGTGCGCAGGAAAGCAGAGAGGGCCAAATTGCCTGGGGCATTTGAAGGGGTTCCAGGAGGCAGTGAGGACCAGCATCACTTTTCCCCGCTGGCACCTTTGCTGTGGCAGCAAAAGCTGGACGTTTGTCTTTTTTGCTCCAAACAGCGCCGAAAGTGAAAAAAGGTGCTTTTGAGGCTAGAGTGGGCAGGAAAGCAGAGAGGGCCAAATTGTCTGGGGCATTTGAAGGGGTTCCAGGAGGCAGTGAGAAGCAGCATCACTTTTCCCCGCTGGCACCATTGTTGTAGCAGCAAAAGCTGGACGATTCTCTTTTTTGCTCCGGAGGGCGCCAAGAGTGAAAAAAGGTGCTTTTGAGGCTAGAGTGCGCAGGAAAGCAGAGAGGGCCAAATTGTCTGGGGCATTTGAAGGGGTTCCAGGAGGCAGTGAGGACCAGCAACACTTTTCCCCGCTGGCACCTTTGCTGTGGCAGCAAAAGCTGGACGTTTGTCTTTTTTGCTCCAAACAGCGGCGAAAGTGAAAAAAGGTGCTTTTGAGGCTTGGGTCCGCAGGAAAGCAGAGAGGGCCAAATTGTCTGGGGCATTTGAAGGGGTTCCAGGAGGCAGTGAGGACCAGCATGACTTTTCCCCGCTGGCACCTTTGCTGTGGCAGCAAAAGCTGGACGTTTGTCTTTTTTGCTACAAACAGCGGCGAAAGTGAAAAAAGGTGCTTTTGAGGCTAGAGTGGGCAGGAAATCAGAGAGGGCCAAATTGTCTGGGGCATTTGAAGGGGTTCCAGGAGGCAGTGAGGACCAGCATCACTTTTCCCCGCTGGCACCTTTGCTGTGGCAGCAAAAGCTGGACGTTTTTCTATTTTTCTCGGAAGGGCGCAAAGAGTGAAAAAAGGTGCTTTTGAGGCTAGAGTGCGCAGGAAAGCAGAGAGGGCCAAAATGTCTGGAGCATTTGAAGGGGTTCCAGGAGGCAGTGAGGACCAGCATGACTTTTCCCCGCTGGCACCTTTGCTGTGGCAGCAAAAGCTGGACGTTTGTCTTTTTTGCTCCAAACAGCGGTGAAAGTGAAAAAAGGTGCTTTTGAGGATAGAGTGGGCAGGAAAGCAGAGAGGGCCAAATTGTGTGGGGCATTTGAAGGGGTTCCAGGAGGCAGTGAGGACCAGCATGACTTTTCCCCGCTGGCACCTTTGCTGTGGCAGCAAAAGCTGGACGTTTGTCTTTTTTGCTCCGGAGGGCTCCAAGAGTGAAAAAAGGTGCTTTTGAGGCTAGAGTGCGCAGGAAAGCAGAGAGGGCCAAATTGTCTGGGGCATTTGAAGGGGTTCCAGGAGGCAGTGAGGACCAGCATCACTTTTCCCCGCTGGCACCTTTGCTGTGGCAGCAAAAGCTGGACGTTTTTATATTTTTCTTGGAAGGGCGCAAAGAGTGAAAAAAGGTGCTTTTGAGGCTAGAGTGCGCAGGAAAGCAGAGAGGGCCAAATTGTCTGGGGCATTTGAAGGGGTTCCAGGAGGCAGTGAGGACTAGCATCACTTTTCACCGCTGGCACCTTTGCTGTGGCAGCAAAAGCTGGACGTTTGTCTTTTTTGCTCCAAACAGCGGCGAAAGTGAAAAAAGGTGCTTTTGAGGATAGAGTGCGCAGGAAAGCAGAGAGGACCAAATTGCCTGGGGAATTTGAAGGGGTTCCAGGAGGCAGTGAGGACCAGCATGACTTTTCCCCGCTGGCACCTTTGCTGTGGCAGCAAAAGCTGGACGTTTGTCTTTTTTGCTCCAAACAGCGGCGAAAGTGAAAAAAGGTGCTTTTGAGGCTAGAGTGCGCAGGAAAGCAGAGAGGGCCAAATTGCCTGGGGCATTTGAAGGGGTTCCAGGAGGCAGTGAGGACCAGCATCACTTTTCCCCGCTGGCACCTTTGCTGTGGCAGCAAAAGCTGGACGTTTTTATATTTTTCTTGGAAGGGCGCAAAGAGTGAAAAAAGGTGCTTTTGAGGCTAGAGTGCGCAGGAAAGCAGAGAGGGCCAAATTGTCTGGGGCATTTGAAGGGGTTCCAGGAGGCAGTGAGGACCAGCATCACTTTTCCCCGCTGGCACCTTTGCTGTGGCAGCAAAAGCTGGACGTTTGTCTTTTTTGCTCCAAACAGCGGCAAAAGTGAAAAAAGGTGCTTTTGAGGCTAGAGTGCGCAGGAAAGCAGAGAGGGCCAAATTGTGTGGGGCATTTGAAGGGGTTCCAGGAGGCAGTGAGGACCAGCAACACTTTTCCCCGCTGGCACCATTGTTGTAGCAGCAAAAGCTGGACGTTTGTCTTTTTTGCTCCGGAGGGCGCCAAGATTGAAAAAAGGTGCTTTTGAGGCTAGAGTGCGAAGGAAAGCAGAGAGGGCCAAATTGCCTGGGGAATTTGAAGGGGTTCCATGAGGCAGTGAGGACCAGCATCACTTTTCCCCGCTGGCACCTTTGCTGTGGCAGCAAAAGCTGGACGTTTGTCTTTTTTGCTCCAAACAGCGGTGAAAGTGAAAAAAGTTGCTTTTGAGGCTAGAGTGCGCAGGAAAGCTGAGAGGGACAAATTGTCTAGGGCATTTGAAGGGGTTCCAGGAGGCAGTGAGGACTAGCATCACTTTTCCCCGCTGGCACCTTTGCTGTGGCAGCAAAAGCTGGACGTTTGTCTTTTTTGCTCCGGAGGGCGCCAAGAGTGAAAAAAGGTGCTTCTGAGGCTAGAGTCCACAGGAAAGCAGAGAGGGCCAAATTGTCTGGGGCATTTGAAGGGGTTCCAGGAGGCAGTGAGGACCAGCATCACTTTTCCCCGCTGGCACCTTTGCTGTGGCAGCAAAAGTTGGACGTTTGTCTTTTTTGCTCCGTAGGGCACCAAGAGTGAAAAAAGGTGCTTTTGAGGCTAGAGTCCGCAGGGAAGCAGATAGGGCCAAATTGTCTGGGGCATTTGAAGGGGTTCCAGGAGGCAGTGAGGACCAGCATCACTTTTCCCCGCTGGCACCTTTGCTGTGGCAGCAAAAGCTGGACGTTTGTCTTTTTTGCTCCAAACAGCGGTGAAAGTGAAAAAAGGTGCTTTTGAGGCTAGAGTGCGCAGGAAAGCTGAGAGGGACAAATTGTCTAGGGCATTTGAAGGGGTTCCAGGAGGCAGTGAGGACCAGCATCACTTTTCCCCGCTGGCACCTTTGCTGTGGCAGCAAAAGCTGGACGTTTGTCTTTTTTGCTCCAAACAGCGTTGAAAGTAAAAAAAGGTGCTTTTGAGGCTAGAGTGCGCAGGAAAGCAGAGAGGGCCAAATTGTCTAGGGCATTTGAAGGGGTTCCAGGAGGCAGTGAGGACTAGCATCACTTTTCCCCGCTGGCACCTTTGCTGTGGCAGCAAAAGCTGGACGTTTGTCTTTTTTGCTCCAAACAGCGGCGAAAGTGAAAAAAGGTGCTTTTGAGGCTAGAGTGCGCAGGAAAGCAGACAGGGCCAAATTGTCTGGGGCATTTGAAGGGGTTGCAGGAGGCAGTGAGAAGCAGAATCACTTTTCCCCGCTGGCACCTTTGCTGTGGCAGCAAAAGCTGGACGTTTGTCTTTTTGGCTCCAAACAGCACCGAAAGTGAAAAAAGGTGCTTTTGAGGCTAGAGTGCGCAGGAAAGCAGAGAGGGCCAAATTGTGTGGGGCATTTGAAGGGGTTCCAGGAGGCAGTGAGGACTAGCATCACTTTTCACCGCTGGCACCTTTGCTGTGGCAGCAAAAGCTGGACGTTTGTCTTTTTTGCTCCAAACAGCGGCGAAAGTGAAAAAAGGTGCTTTTGAGGCTAGAGTGCGCAGGAAAGCAGAGAGGACCAAATTGCCTGGGGAATTTGAAGGGGTTCCAGGAGGCAGTGAGGACCAGCATGACTTTTCCCCGCTGGCACCTTTGCTGTGGCAGCAAAAGCTGGACGTTTGTCTTTTTTGCTCCAAACAGCACCGAAAGTGAAAAAAGGTGCTTTTGAGGCTAGAGTCCGCAGGAAAGCAGAGAGGGCCAAATTGTCTGGGGCATTTGAAGGGGTTCCAGGAGGCAGTGAGGACTAGCATCACTTTTCACCGCTGGCACCTTTGCTGTGGCAGCAAAAGCTGGACGTTTGTCGTTTTTGCTCCAAACAGCGCCGAAAGTGAAAAAAGGTGCTTTTGAGGCTAGAGTGCGCAGGAAAGCAGAGAGGACCAAATTGCCTGGGGAATTTGAAAGGTTCCAGGAGGCAGTGAGGACCAGCATGACTTTTCCCCGCTGGCACCTTTGCTGTGGCAGCAAAAGCTGGACGTTTGTCTTTTTGGCTCCAAACAGCGGCGAAAGTGAAAAAAGGTGCTTTTGAGGATAGAGTGGGCAGGAAAGCAGAGAGGGCCAAATTGTCTGGTGCATTTGAAGGGGTTCCAGGAGGCAGTGAGGACCAGCAACACTTTTCCCCGCTGGCACCATTGTTGTAGCAGCAAAAGCTGGACGTTTGTCTTTTTTGCTCCGGAGGGCGCCAAGATTGAAAAAAGGTGCTTTTGAGGCTAGAGTGCGCAGGAAAGCAGAGAGGGCCAAATTGCCTGGGGAATTTGAAGGGGTTCCATGAGGCAGTGAGGACCAGCATCACTTTTCCCCGCTGGCACCATTGCTGTGGCAGCAAAAGCTGGACGTTTGTCTTTTTTGATCCAAACAGCGGCGAAAGTGAAAAAAGGTGCTTTTGAGGCTAGAGTGGGCAGGAAAGCAGAGAGGGCCAAATTGTCTAGGGCATTTGAAGGGGTTCCAGGAGGCAGTGAGGACCAGCATCACTTTTCCCCGCTGGCACCTTTGCTGTGGCAGCAAAAGCTGGACTTTTTTCTATTTTACTCGAAGGGCACAAAGAGTGAAAAAAGGTGCTTTTGAGGCTAGAGTGCGCAGGAAAGCAGAGAGGGCCAAATTGTCTGGGGCATTTGAAGGGGTTCCAGGAGGCAGTGAGGACTAGCATCACTTTTCACCGCTGGCACCTTTGCTGTGGCAGCAAAAGCTGGACGTTTGTGTTTTTTGCTCCAAACAGCGGCGAAAGTGAAAAAAGGTGCTTTTGAGGATAGAGTGCGCAGGAAAGCAGAGAGGGCCAAATTGCCTGGGGAATTTGAAGGGGTTCCATGAGGCAGTGAGGACCAGCATCACTTTTCCCCGCTGGCACCTTTGCTGTGGCAGCAAAAGCTGGACGTTTGTCTTTTTTGCTCCAAACAGCGGCGAAAGTGAAAAAAGGTGCTTTTGAGGATAGAGTGGGCAGGAAAGCAGAGAGGGCCAAATTGTGTGGGGCAGTTAAAGGGGTTCCAGGAGGCAGTGAGGACCAGCATCACTTTTCCCCGCTGGCACCATTGCTGTGGCAGCAAAAGCTGGACGTTTGTCTTTTTTGCTCCGGAGGGCGCCAAGAGTGAAAAAAGGTGCTTTTGAGGCTAGAGTGCGCAGGAAAGCAGAGAGGGCCAAATTGTCTGGGGCATTTGAAGGGGTTCCAGGAGGCAGTGAGGACCAGCATCACTTTTCCCCGCTGGCACCTTTGCTGTGGCAGCAAAAGCTGGACGTTTGTCTTTTTTGCTCCAAACAGCGGTGAAAGTGAAAAAAGGTGCTTTTGAGGCTAGAGTGGGCAGGAAAGCAGAGAGGGACAAATTGTCTAGGGCATTTGAAGGGGTTCCAGGAGGCAGTGAGGACTAGCATCACTTTTCCCCGCTGGCACCTTTGCTGTGGCAGCAAAAGCTGGACGTTTGTCTTTTTTGCTCCAAACAGCGGCGAAAGTGAAAAAAGGTGCTTTTGAGGATAGAGTGCGCAGGAAAGCAGAGAGGGCCAAATTGTCTGGGGCATTTGAAGGGGTTCCAGGAGGCAGTGAGAAGCAGCATCACTTTTCCCCGCTGGCACCTTTGCTGTGGCAGCAAAAGCTGGACGATTGTCTTTTTTGCTCCGGAGGGCGCCAAGAGTGAAAAAAGGTGCTTTTGAGGCTAGAGTGCGAAGGAAAGCAGAGAGGGCCAAATTGTGTGGGGCATTTGAAGGGGTTCCAGGAGGCAGTGAGGACCAGCATCACTTTTCCCCGCTGGCACATTTGCTGTGGCAGCAAAAGCTGGACGTTTGTCTTTTTTGCTCCAAACAGCGCCGAAAGTGAAAAAAGGTGCTTTTGAGGCTAGAGTGGGCAGGAAAGGAGAGAGGGCCAAATTGTCTGGGGCATTTGAAGGGGTTCCAGAAGGCAGTGAGAAGCAGCATCACTTTTCCCCGCTGGCACCATTGTTGTAGCAGCAAAAGCTGGACGATTGTCTTTTTTGCTCCGGAGGGCGCCAAGAGTGAAAAAATGTGCTTTTGAGGCTAGAGTGCGCAGGAAAGCAGAGAGGGCCAAATTGTGTGGGGCATTTGAAGGGGTTCCAGGAGGCAGTGAGGACCAGCATCACTTTTCCCCGCTGGCACCTTTGCTGTGGCAGCAAAAGCTGGACGTTTGTCTTTTTTGCTACAAACAGCGGCGAAAGTGAAAAAAGGTGCTTTTGAGGATAGAGTGGGCAGGAAAGCAGAGAGGGCCAAATGGTCTGGGGAATTTGAAGGGGTTCCAGGAGGCAGTGAGGACCAGCATCACTTTTCCCCACTGGCACCATTGCTATGACAGCAAAAGCTGGACGTTTGTCTTTTTTGCTCCGGAGGGCGCCAAGAGTGAAAAAAGGTGCTTTTGAGGCTAGAGTCCGCAGGAAAGCAGGGAGGGCCAAATTGCCTGGGGCATTTGAAGGGGTTCCATGAGGCAGTGAGGACTAGCATCACTTTTCCCCACTGGCACCTTTGCTGTGGCAGCAAAAGCTGGATGTTTGTCTTTTTGGCTCCGGAGGGCGCCAAGAGTGAAAAATGTGCTTTTGAGGATAGTGTCCACAGGAAAGCAGAGAGGGCCAAATTGTCTGGGGCATTTGAAGGGGTTCCAGGAGGCAGTGAGAAGCAGCATCACTTTTCCCCGCTGGCACCATTGTTGTAGCAGCAAAAGCTGGACGATTGTCTTTTTTGCTCCGGAGGGCGCCAAGAGTGAAAAAAGGTGCTTTTGAGGCTAGAGTGCGCAGGAAAGCAGAGAGGACCAAATTGCCTGGGGAATTTGAAGGGGTTCCAGGAGGCAGTGAGGACCAGCATGACTTTTCCCCGCTGGCACCTTTGCTGTGGCAGCAAAAGCTGGACGTTTGTCTTTTTTGCTACAAACAGCGGCGAAAGTGAAAAAAGGTGCTTTTGAGGCTAGAGTGCGCAGGAAAGCAGAGAGGGCCAAATTGCCTGGGGCATTTGAAGGGGTTCCATGAGGCAGTGAGGACCAGCATCACTTTTCCCCGCTGGCACCTTTGCTGTGGCAGCAAAAGCTGGGCGTTTGTCTTTTTTGCTCGAAACAGCGGCGAAAGTGAAAAAAGGTGCTTTTGAGGCTAGAGTGGGCAGGAAAGCAGAGAGGGCCAAATTGTCTGGGGCATTTGAAGGGGTTCCAGGAGGCAGTGAGGACCAGCATCACTTTTCCCCGCTGGCACCTTTGCTGTGGCAGCAAAAGCTGGACGTTTGTCTTTTTTGCTCCGGAGGGCGCCAAGAGTGAAAAAAGGTGCTTTTGAGGCTAGAGTGCGCAGGAAAGCAGAGAGGGCCAAATTGTCTGGGGCATTTGAAGGGGTTCCAGGAGGCAGTGAGGACCAGCATCACTTTTCCCCGCTGGCACCTTTGCTGTGGCAGCAAAAGCTGGACGTTTGTCTTTTTTGCTCCAAACAGCGGCGAAAGTGAAAAAAGGTGCTTTTGAGGCTAGAGTGCGCAGGAAAGCAGAGAGGGCCAAATTGTCTGGGGCATTTGAAGGGGTTCCAGGAGGCAGTGAGAACCAGCAACACTTTTCCCCGCTGGCACCATTGTTGTAGCAGCAAAAGCTGGACGTTTGTCTTTTTTTGCTCCGGAGGGAGCCAAGATTGAAAAAAGGTGCTTTTGAGGCTAGAGTGCGCAGGAAAGCAGAGAGGGCCAAATTGCCTGGGGAATTTGAAGGGGTTCCATGAGGCAGTGAGGACCAGCATCACTTTTCCCCGCTGGCACCTTTGCTGTGGCAGCAAAAGCTGGACGTTTGTCTTTTTTGCTCCAAACAGCGGCGAAAGTGAAAAAAGGTGCTTTTGAGGATAGAGTGGGCAGGAAAGCAGAGAGGGCCAAATTGTGTGGGGCAGTTAAAGGGGTTCCAGGAGGCAGTGAGGACCAGCATCACTTTTCCCCGCTGGCACCATTGCTGTGGCAGCAAAAGCTGGACGTTTGTCTTTTTTGCTCCGGAGGGCGCCAAGAGTGAAAAAAGGTGCTTTTGAGGCTAGAGTGCGCAGGAAAGCAGAGAGGGCCAAATTGTGTGGGGCATTTGAAGGGGTTCCAGGAGGCAGTGAGGACCAGCATCACTTTTCCCCGCTGGCACCTTTGCTGTGGCAGCAAAAGCTGGACGTTTGTCTTTTTTGCTCCAAACAGCGGTGAAAGTGAAAAAAGGTGCTTTTGAGGCTAGAGTGGGCAGGAAAGCAGAGAGGGCCAAATTGTGTGGGGCATTTGAAGGGGTTCCAGGAGGCAGTGAGGACTAGCATCACTTTTCCCCGCTGGCACCTTTGCTGTGGCAGCAAAAGCTGGACGTTTGTCTTTTTTGCTCCAAACAGCGGCGAAAGTGAAAAAAGGTGCTTTTGAGGCTAGAGTGCGCAGGAAAGCAGAGAGGGCCAAATTGTCTGGGGCATTTGAAGGGGTTCCAGGAGGCAGTGAGAAGCAGCATCACTTTTCCCCGCTGGCACCTTTGCTGTGGCAGCAAAAGCTGGACGATTGTCTTTTTTGCTCCGGAGGGCGCCAAGAGTGAAAAAAGGTGCTTTTGAGGCTAGAGTGCGAAGGAAAGCAGAGAGGGCCAAATTGTGTGGGGCATTTGAAGGGGTTCCAGGAGGCAGTGAGGACCAGCATCACTTTTCCCCGCTGGCACATTTGCTGTGGCAGCAAAAGCTGGACGTTTGTCTTTTTTGCTCCAAACAGCGCCGAAAGTGAAAAAAGGTGCTTTTGAGGCTAGAGTGGGCAGGAAAGGAGAGAGGGCCAAATTGTCTGGGGCATTTGAAGGGGTTCCAGGAGGCAGTGAGAAGCAGCATCACTTTTCCCCGCTGGCACCATTGTTGTAGCAGCAAAAGCTGGACGATTGTCTTTTTTGCTCCGGAGGGCGCCAAGAGTGAAAAAAGGTGCTTTTGAGGCTAGAGTGCGCAGGAAAGCAGAGAGGGCCAAATTGTGTGGGGCATTTGAAGGGGTTCCAGGAGGCAGTGAGGACCAGCATCACTTTTCCCCGCTGGCACCTTTGCTGTGGCAGCAAAAGCTGGACGTTTGTCTTTTTTGCTACAAACAGCGGCGAAAGTGAAAAAAGGTGCTTTTGAGGATAGAGTGGGCAGGAAAGCAGAGAGGGCCCAATGGTCTGGGGAATTTGAAGGGGTTCCAGGAGGCAGTGAGGACCAGCATCACTTTTCCCCACTGGCACCATTGCTATGACAGCAAAAGCTGGACGTTTGTCTTTTTTGCTCCGGAGGGCGCCAAGAGTGAAAAAAGGTGCTTTTGAGGCTAGAGTCCGCAGGAAAGCAGGGAGGGCCAAATTGCCTGGGGCATTTGAAGGGGTTCCATGAGGCAGTGAGGACTAGCATCACTTTTCCCCACTGGCACCTTTGCTGTGGCAGCAAAAGCTGGACGTTTGTCTTTTTGGCTCCGGAGGGCGCCAAGAGTGAAAAATGTGCTTTTGAGGATAGTGTCCACAGGAAAGCAGAGAGGGCCAAATTGTCTGGGGCATTTGAAGGGGTTCCAGGAGGCAGTGAGGACCAGCATCACTTTTCCCCGCTGGCACCATTGTTGTAGCAGCAAAAGCTGGACGATTGTCTTTTTTGCTCCGGAGGGCGCCAAGAGTGAAAAAAGGTGCTTTTGAGGCTAGAGTGCGCAGGAAAGCAGAGAGGGCCAAATTGCCTGGGGCATTTGAAGGGGTTCCAGGAGGCAGTGAGGACCAGCATCACTTTTCCCCGCTGGCACCTTTGCTGTGGCAGCAAAAGCTGGACGTTTGTCTTTTTTGCTCCAAACAGCGCCGAAAGTGAAAAAAGGTGCTTTTGAGGCTAGAGTGGGCAGGAAAGCAGAGAGGGCCAAATTGTCTGGGGCATTTGAAGGGGTTCCAGGAGGCAGTGAGAAGCAGCATCACTTTTCCCCGCTGGCACCATTGTTGTAGCAGCAAAAGCTGGACGATTGTCTTTTTTGCTCCGGAGGGCGCCAAGAGTGAAAAAAGGTGCTTTTGAGGCTAGAGTGCGCAGGAAAGCAGAGAGGACCAAATTGCCTGGGGAATTTGAAGGGGTTCCAGGAGGCAGTGAGGACCAGCATGACTTTTCCCCGCTGGCACCTTTGCTGTGGCAGCAAAAGCTGGACGTTTGTCTTTTTTGCTCCAAACAGCGGCGAAAGTGAAAAAAGGTGCTTTTGAGGCTAGAGTGCGCAGGAAAGCAGAGAGGGCCAAATTGCCTGGGGCATTTGAAGGGGTTCCAGGAGGCAGTGAGGACCAGCATCACTTTTCCCCGCTGGCACCTTTGCTGTGGCAGCAAAAGCTGGACGTTTGTCTTTTTTGCTCCAAACAGCGCCGAAAGTGAAAAAAGGTGCTTTTGAGGCTAGAGTGGGCAGGAAAGCAGAGAGGGCCAAATTGTCTGGGGCATTTGAAGGGGTTCCAGGAGGCAGTGAGAAGCAGCATCACTTTTCCCCGCTGGCACCATTGTTGTAGCAGCAAAAGCTGGACGATTGTCTTTTTTGCTCCGGAGGGCGCCAAGAGTGAAAAAAGGTGCTTTTGAGGCTAGAGTGCGCAGGAAAGCAGAGAGGACCAAATTGCCTGGGGAATTTGAAGGGGTTCCAGGAGGCAGTGAGGACCAGCATGACTTTTCCCCGCTGGCACCTTTGCTGTGGCAGCAAAAGCTGGACGTTTGTCTTTTTTGCTACAAACAGCGGCGAAAGTGAAAAAAGGTGCTTTTGAGGCTAGAGTGCGCAGGAAAGCAGAGAGGGCCAAATTGCCTGGGGCATTTGAAGGGGTTCCATGAGGCAGTGAGGACCAGCATCACTTTTCCCCGCTGGCACCTTTGCTGTGGCAGCAAAAGCTGGGCGTTTGTCTTTTTTGCTCCAAACAGCGGCGAAAGTGAAAAAAGGTGCTTTTGAGGCTAGAGTGGGCAGGAAAGCAGAGAGGGCCAAATTGTCTGGGGCATTTGAAGGGGTTCCAGGAGGCAGTGAGGACCAGCATCACTTTTCCCCGCTGGCACCTTTGCTGTGGCAGCAAAAGCTGGACGTTTGTCTTTTTTGCTCCGGAGGGCGCCAAGAGTGAAAAAAGGTGCTTTTGAGGCTAGAGTGCGCAGGAAAGCAGAGAGGGCCAAATTGTCTGGGGCATTTGAAGGGGTTCCAGGAGGCAGTGAGGACCAGCATCACTTTTCCCCGCTGGCACCTTTGCTGTGGCAGCAAAAGCTGGACGTTTGTCTTTTTTGCTCCAAACAGCGGCGAAAGTGAAAAAAGGTGCTTTTGAGGCTAGAGTGCGCAGGAAAGCAGAGAGGGCCAAATTGTGTGGGGCATTTGAAGGGGTTCCAGGAGGCAGTGAGAACCAGCAACACTTTTCCCCGCTGGCACCATTGTTGTAGCAGCAAAAGCTGGACGTTTGTCTTTTTTTGCTCCGGAGGGAGCCAAGATTGAAAAAAGGTGCTTTTGAGGCTAGAGTGCGCAGGAAAGCAGAGAGGGCCAAATTGCCTGGGGAATTTGAAGGGGTTCCATGAGGCAGTGAGGACCAGCATCACTTTTCCCCGCTGGCACCTTTGCTGTGGCAGCAAAAGCTGGACGTTTGTCTTTTTTGCTCCAAACAGCGGTGAAAGTGAAAAAAGGTGCTTTTGAGGCTAGAGTGCGCAGGAAAGCTGAGAGGGCCAAATTGTCTAGGGCATTTGAAGGGGTTCCAGGAGGCAGTGAGGACTAGCATCACTTTTCCCCACTGGCACCTTTGCTGTGGCAGCAAAAGCTGGACGTTTGTCTTTTTTGCTCCAAACAGCGGCGAAAGTGAAAAAAGGTGCTTTTGAGGCTAGAGTGCGCAGGAAAGCAGACAGGGCCAAATTGTCTGGGGCATTTGAAGGGGTTGCAGGAGGCAGTGAGAAGCAGAATCACTTTTCCCCGCTGGCACCTTTGCTGTGGCAGCAAAAGCTGGACGTTTGTTTTTTGGCTCCAAACAGCACCGAAAGTGAAAAAAGGTGCTTTTGAGGCTAGAGTGCGCAGGAAAGCAGAGAGGGCCAAATTGTGTGGGGCATTTGAAGGGGTTCCAGGAGGCAGTGAGGACTAGCATCACTTTTCACCGCTGGCACCTTTGCTGTGGCAGCAAAAGCTGGACGTTTGTCTTTTTTGCTCCAAACAGCGGCGAAAGTGAAAAAAGGTGCTTTTGAGGCTAGAGTGCGCAGGAAAGCAGAGAGGGCCAAATTGTCTGGGGCATTTGAAGGGGTTCCAGGAGGCAGTGAGAAGCAGCATCACTTTTCACCGCTGGCACCTTTGCTGTGGCAGCAAAAGCTGGACGTTTGTCTTTTTTGCTCCAAACAGCGGCGAAAGTGAAAAAAGGTGCTTTTGAGGCTAGAGTGCGCAGGAAAGCAGAGAGGACCAAATTGCCTGGGGAATTTGAAAGGTTCCAGGAGGCAGTGAGGACCAGCATGACTTTTCCCCGCTGGCACCTTTGCTGTGGCAGCAAAAGCTGGACGTTTGTCTTTTTTGCTCCAAACAGCGGCGAAAGTGAAAAAAGGTGCTTTTGAGGCTAGAGTGCGCAGGAAAGCAGAGAGGGCCAAATTGCCTGGGGCATTTGAAGGGGTTCCAGGAGGCAGTGAGGACCAGCATCACTTTTCCCCGCTGGCACCTTTGCTGTGGCAGCAAAAGCTGGACGTTTGTCTTTTTGGCTCCAAACAGCGGCGAAAGTGAAAAAAGGTGCTTTTGAGGATAGAGTGCGCAGGAAAGCAGAGAGGGCCAAATTGTCTGGGGCATTTGAAGGGGTTCCAGGAGGCAGTGAGGACCAGCAACACTTTTCCCCGCTGGCACCATTGTTGTAGCAGCAAAAGCTGGACGTTTGTCTTTTTTTCGCCGGAGGGCGCCAAGATTGAAAAAAGGTGCTTTTGAGGCTAGAGTGCGCAGGAAAGCAGAGAGGGCCAAATTGCCTGGGGCATTTGAAGGGGTTCCATGAGGCAGTGAGGACCAGCATCACTTTTCCCCGCTGGCACCTTTGCTGTGGCAGCAAAAGCTGGACGTTTGTCTTTTTGGCTCCAAACAGCACCGAAAGTGAAAAAAGGTGCTTTTGAGGCTAGAGTGGGCAGGAAAGCAGAGAGGGCCAAATTGTCTGGGGCATTTGAACGGGTTCCAGGAGGCAGTGAGGACTAGCATCACTTTTCCCCGCTGGCACCTTTGCTGTGGCAGCAAAAGCTGGACGTTTGTCTTTTTTGCTACAAACAGCGGCGAAAGTGAAAAAAGGTGCTTTTGAGGCTAGAGTGCGCAGGAAAGCAGAGAGGGCCAAATTGTGTGGGGCATTTGAAGGGGTTCCAGGAGGCAGTGAGGACCAGCAACACTTTTCCCCGCTGGCACCATTGTTGTAGCAGCAAAAGCTGGACGTTTGTCTTTTTTGCTCCGGAGTGCGCCAAGAGTGAAAAAAGGTGCTTTTGAGGCTAGAGTGCGCAGGAAAGCAGAGAGGGCCAAATTGTCTGGGGCATTTGAAGGGGTTCCAGGAGGCAGTGAGGACCAGCATCACTTTTCCCCGCTGGCACCTTTGCTGTGGCAGCAAAAGCTGGACTTTTTTCTATTTTACTCGAAGGGCGCAAAGAGTGAAAAAAGGTGCTTTTGAGGCTAGAGTGCGCAGGAAAGCAGAGAGGGCCAAATTGCCTGGGGCATTTGAAGGGGTTCCAGGAGGCAGTGAGGACTAGCATCACTTTTCACCGCTGGCACCTTTGCTGTGGCAGCAAAAGCTGGACGTTTGTCTTTTTTGCTCCAAACAGCGCCGAAAGTGAAAAAAGGTGCTTTTGAGGCTAGAGTGCGCAGGAAAGCAGAGAGGACCAAATTGCCTGGGGAATTTGAAGGGGTTCCAGGAGGCAGTGAGGACCAGCATGACTTTTCCCCGCTGGCACCTTTGCTGTGGCAGCAAAAGCTGGACGTTTGTCTTTTTTGCTCCAAACAGCGGTGAAAGTGAAAAAAGGTGCTTTTGAGGCTAGAGTGCGCAGGAAAGCAGAGAGGGCCAAATTGTGTGGGGCATTTGAAGGGGTTCCAGGAGGCAGTGAATACTAGCATCACTTTTCCCCGCTGGCACCTTTGCTGTGGCAGCAAAAGCTGGACGTTTGTCTTTTTTGCTCCAAACAGCGGCGAAAGTGAAAAAAGGTGCTTTTGAGGATAGAGTGGGCAGGAAAGCAGAGAGGGCCAAATTGTCTGGGGCATTTGAAGGGGTTGCAGGAGGCAGTGAGAAGCAGAATCACTTTTCCCCGCTGGCACCTTTGCTGTGGCAGCAAAAGCTGGACGTTTGTCTTTTTGGCGCCAAACAGCACCGAAAGTGAAAAAAGGTGCTTTTGAGGCTAGAGTCCGCAGGAAAGCAGAGAGGGCCAAATTGTGTGGGGCATTTGAAGGGGTTCCAGGAGGCAGTGAGGACCAGCAACACTTTTCCCCGCTGGCACCATTGTTGTAGCAGCAAAAGCTGGACGTTTGTCTTTTTTGCTCCGGAGGGCGCCAAGAGTGAAAAAAGGTGCTTTTGAGGCTAGAGTGCGCAGGAAAGCAGAGAGGGCCAAATTGTGTGGGGCATTTGAAGGGGTTCCAGGAGGCAGTGAGGACTAGCATCACTTTTCACCGCTGGCACCTTTGCTGTGGCAGCAAAAGCTGGACGTTTGTCTTTTTTGCTCCAAACAGCGGCGAAAGTGAAAAAAGGTGCTTTTGAGGCTAGAGTGCGCAGGAAAGCAGAGAGGACCAAATTGCCTGGGGAATTTGAAGGGGTTCCAGGAGGCAGTGAGGACCAGCATGACTTTTCCCCGCTGGCACCTTTGCTGTGGCAGCAAAAGCTGGACGTTTGTCTTTTTTGCTACAAACAGCGGCGAAAGTGAAAAAAGGGGCTTTTGAGGATAGAGTGGGTAGGAAAGCACAGAGGGCCAAATGGTTGGGGCATTTGAAGGGGTTCCAGGAGGCAGTGAGGACCAGCATCACTTTTCCCCGCTGGCACCATTGCTGTGGCAGCAAAAGCTGGACGTTTGTCTTTTTTGCTCCGGAGGGCGCCAAGAGTGAAAAAAGGTGCTTTTGAGGCTAGAGTCCGCAGGAAAGCAGGGAGGGCCAAATTGCCTGGGGCATTTGAAGGGGTTCCATGAGGCAGTGAGGACTAGCATCACTTTTCCCCACTGGCACCTTTGCTGTGGCAGCAAAAGCTGGACGTTTTTCTTTTTGGCTCCGGAGTGCGCCAAGAGTGAAAAAAGGTGCTTTTGAGGATAGTGTCCACAGGAAAGCAGAGAGGGCCAAATTGTGTGGGGCATTTGAAAGGGTTCCAGGAGGCAGTGAGGACCAGCATCACTTTTCCCCGCTGGCACCTTTGCTGTGGCAGCAAAAGCTGGACGTTTGTCTTTTTTGCTCCAAACAGCGGCGAAAGTGAAAAAAGGTGCTTTTGAGGATAGAGTGCGCAGGAAAGCAGAGAGGGCCAAATTGTCTGGGGCATTTGAAGGGGTTGCAGGAGGCAGTGAGAAGCAGCATCACTTTTCCCCGCTGGCACCTTTGCTGTGGCAGCAAAAGCTGGACGTTTGTCTTTTTGGCTCCAAACAGCACCGAAAGTGAAAAAAGGTGCTTTTGAGGCTAGAGTCCGCAGGAAAGCAGAGAGGGCCAAATTGTGTGGGGCATTTGAAGGGGTTCCAGGAGGCAGTGAGGACCAGCATCACTTTTCCCCGCTGGCACCATTGTTGTAGCAGCAAAAGCTGGACGATTGTCTTTTTCGCTCCGGAGGACGCCAAGAGTGAAAAAAGGTGCTTTTGAGGCTAGAGTGCGAAGGAAAGCAGAGAGGGCCAAATTGCCTGGGGCATTTGAAGGGGTTCCAGGAGGCAGTGAGGACCAGCATCACTTTTCCCCGCTGGCACCTTTGCTGTGGCAGCAAAAGCTGGACGTTTGTCTTTTTTGCTCCAAACAGCGGCGAAAGTGAAAAAAGGTGCTTTTGAGGCTAGAGTGGGCAGGAAAGCAGAGAGGGCCAAATTGTCTGGGGCATTTGAAGGGGTTCCAGGAGGCAGTGAGAAGCAGCATCACTTTTCCCCGCTGGCACCATTGTTGTAGCAGCAAAAGCTGGACGATTGTCTTTTTTGCTCCGGAGGGCGCCAAGAGTGAAAAAAGGTGCTTTTGAGGCTAGAGTGCGCAGGAAAGCAGAGAGGGCCAAATTGTCTGGGGCATTTGAAGGGGTTCCAGGGGGCAGTGAGGACCAGCATCACTTTTCCCCGCTGGCACCTTTGCTGTGGCAGCAAAAGCTGGACGTTTGTCTTTTTTGCTACAAACAGCGGCGAAATTGAAAAAAGGTGCTTTTGAGGATAGAGTGGGCAGGAAAGCAGAGAGGGCCAAATGGTCTGGGGAACTTGAAGGGGTTCCAGGAGGCAGTGAGGACCAGCATCACTTTTCCCCACTGGCACCATTGCTATGACAGCAAAAGCTGGACGTTTGTCTTTTTTGCTCCGGAGGGCGCCAAGAGTGAAAAAAGGTGCTTTTGAGGCTAGAGTCCGCAGGAAAGCAGGGAGGGCCAAATTGCCTGGGGCATTTGAAGGGGTTCCAGGAGGCAGTGAGAAGCAGCATCACTTTACCCCGCTGGCACCTTTGCTGTGGCAGCAAAAGCTGGACGTTTGTCTTTTTGGCTCCGGAGGGCGCCAAGAGTGAAAAATGTGCTTTTGAGGATAGTGTCCACAGGAAAGCTAAGAGGGCCAAATTGTCTGGTGCATTTGAAAGGGTTCCAGGAGGCAGTGAGGACCAGCATCACTTTTCCCCGCTGTCACCTTTGCTGTGGCAGCAAAAGCAGGACGTTTGTCTTTTTTGCTCCAAACAGCGGCGAAAGTGAAAAAAGGTGCTTTTGAGGCTAGAGTGCGCAGGAAAGCAGAGAGGGCCAAATTGTCTGGGGCATTTGAAGGGGTTGCAGGAGGCAGTGAGAAGCAGCATCACTTTTCCCCGCTGGCACATTTGCTGTGGCAGCAAAAGCTGGACGTTTGTCTTTTTGGCTCCAAACAGCACCGAAAGTGAAAAAAGGTGCTTTTGAGGCTAGAGTCCGCAGGAAAGCAGAGAGGTCCAAATTGTGTGGGGCATTTGAAGGGGTTCCAGGAGGCAGTGAGGACCAGCATCACTTTTCCCCGCTGGCACCATTGTTGTAGCAGCAAAAGCTGGACGATTGTCTTTTTTGCTCCGGAGGGCGCCAAGAGTGAAAAAAGGTGCTTTTGAGGCTAGAGTGCGCAGGAAAGCAGAGAGGGCCAAATTGCCTGGGGCATTTGAAGGGGTTCCAGGAGGCAGTGAGGACCAGCATCACTTTTCCCCGCTGGCACCTTTGCTGTGGCAGCAAAAGCTGGACGTTTGTCTTTTTTGCTCCAAACAGCGGTGAAAGTGAAAAAAGGTGCTTTTGAGGCTAGAGTGGGCAGGAAAGCAGAGAGGGCCAAATTGTCTGGGGCATTTGAAGAGGTTCCAGGAGGCAGTGAGAAGCAGCATCACTTTTCCCCGCTGGCACCATTGTTGTAGCAGCAAAAGCTGGACGATTGTCTTTTTTGCTCCGGAGGGCGCCAAGAGTGAAAAAAGGTGCTTTTGAGGCTAGAGTGCGCAGGAAAGCAGAGAGGGCCAAATTGTCTGGGGCATTTGAAGGGGTTCCAGGAGGCAGTGAGGACCAGCATGACTTTTCCCCGCTGGCACCTTTGCTGTGGCAGCAAAAGCTGGACGTTTGTCTTTTTTGCTACAAACAGCGCCGAAAGTGAAAAAAGGTGCTTTTGAGGATAGAGTGGGCAGGAAAGCAGAGAGGGCCAAATTGTCTGGGGCATTTGAAGGGGTTCCAGGAGGCAGTGAGGACCAGCATGACTTTTCCCCGCTGGCACCTTTGCTGTGGCAGCAAAAGCTGGACGTTTGTCTTTTTGGCTCCGGAGGGCGCAAAGAGTGAAAAAAGGTGCTTTTGAGGATAGTCTCCACAGGAAAGCAGAGAGGGCCAAATTGTCTGGGGCATTTGAAAGGGTTCCAGGAGGCAGTGAGGACCAGCATCACATTTCCCCGCTGGCACCTTTGCTGTGGCAGCAAAAGCTGGACGTTTGTCTTTTTTGCTCCAAACAGCGGTGAAATTGGAAAAAGGTGCTTTTGAGGCTAGAGTGGGCAGGAAAGCAGAGAGGGCCAAATTGTCTAGGGCATTTGAAGGGGTTCCAGGAGGCAGTGAGGACTAGCATCACTTTTCCCCGCTGGCACCTTTGCTGTGGCAGCAAAAGCTGGACGTTTGTCTTTTTTGCTCCAAACAGCGGCGAAAGTGAAAAAAGGTGCTGTTGAGGCTAGAGTGCGCAGGAAAGCAGAGAGGGCCAAATTGTGAGGGGCATTTGAAGGGGTTCCAGGAGGCAGTGAGGACCAGCAACACTTTTCCCCGCTGGCACCATTGTTGTAGCAGCAAAAGCTGGACGTTTGTCTTTTTTTCGCCGGAGGGCGCCAAGAGTGAAAAAAGGTGCTTTTGAGGCTAGAGTGCGCAGGAAAGCAGAGAGGGCCAAATTGTCTGGGGCATTTGAAGGGGTTCCAGGAGGCAGTGAGGACCAGCATCACTTTTCACCGCTGGCACCTTTGCTGTGGCAGCAAAAGCTGGACGTTTGTCTTTTTTGCTCCAAACAGCGGCGAAAGTGAAAAAAGGTGCTTTTGAGGCTAGAGTGCGCAGGAAAGCAGAGAGGACCAAATTGCCTGGGGCATTTGAAGGGGTTCCAGGAGGCAGTGAGGACCAGCATGACTTTTCCCCGCTGGAACCTTTGCTGTGGCAGCAAAAGCTGGACGTTTGTCTTTTTTGCTCCAAACAGCGGCGAAAGTGAAAAAAAGGTGCTTTTGAGGCTAGAGTGCGCAGGAAAGCAGAGAGGGCCAAATTGTGTGGGGCATTTGAAGGGGTTCCAGGAGGCAGTGAGGACCAGCATCACTTTTCCCCGCTGGCACCTTTGCTGTGGCAGCAAAAGCTGGACGTTTGTCTTTTTTGCTCCAAACAGCGGAGAAAGAGAAAAAAGGTGCTTTTGAGGATAGAGTGGGCAGGAAAGCAGAGAGGGCCAAATTGTCTGGGGCATTTGAAGGGGTTCCAGGAGGCAGTGAGGACCAGCATCACTTTTCCCCGCTGGCACCATTGTTGTAGCAGCAAAAGCTGGACGTTTGTCTTTTTGGCTCCGGAGGGCGCCAAGAGTGAAAAATGTGCTTTTGAGGATAGCGTCCACAGGAAAGCTAAGAGGGCCAAATTGTCTGGTGCATTTGAAAGGGTTCCAGGAGGCAGTGAGGACCAGCATCACTTTTCCCCGCTGTCACCTTTGCTGTGGCAGCAAAAGCAGGACGTTTGTCTTTTTTGCTCCAAACAGCGGCGAAAGTGAAAAAAGGTGCTTTTGAGGCTAGAGTGCGCAGGAAAGCAGAGAGGGCCAAATTGTCTGGGGCATTTGAAGGGGTTGCAGGAGGCAGTGAGAAGCAGCATCACTTTTCCCCGCTGGCACATTTGCTGTGGCAGCAAAAGCTGGACGTTTGTCTTTTTGGCTCCAAACAGCACCGAAAGTGAAAAAAGGTGCTTTTGAGGCTAGAGTCCGCAGGAAAGCAGAGAGGTCCAAATTGTGTGGGGCATTTGAAGGGGTTCCAGGAGGCAGTGAGGACCAGCATCACTTTTCCCCGCTGGCACCATTGTTGTAGCAGCAAAAGCTGGACGATTGTCTTTTTTGCTCCGGAGGGCGCCAAGAGTGAAAAAAGGTGCTTTTGAGGCTAGAGTGCGCAGGAAAGCAGAGAGGGCCAAATTGCCTGGGGCATTTGAAGGGGTTCCAGGAGGCAGTGAGGACCAGCATCACTTTTCCCCGCTGGCACCTTTGCTGTGGCAGCAAAAGCTGGACGTTTGTCTTTTTTGCTCCAAACAGCGGTGAAAGTGAAAAAAGGTGCTTTTGAGGCTAGAGTGGGCAGGAAAGCAGAGAGGGCCAAATTGTCTGGGGCATTTGAAGAGGTTCCAGGAGGCAGTGAGAAGCAGCATCACTTTTCCCCGCTGGCACCATTGTTGTAGCAGCAAAAGCTGGACGATTGTCTTTTTTGCTCCGGAGGGCGCCAAGAGTGAAAAAAGGTGCTTTTGAGGCTAGAGTGCGCAGGAAAGCAGAGAGGGCCAAATTGTCTGGGGCATTTGAAGGGGTTCCAGGAGGCAGTGAGGACCAGCATGACTTTTCCCCGCTGGCACCTTTGCTGTGGCAGCAAAAGCTGGACGTTTGTCTTTTTTGCTACAAACAGCGCCGAAAGTGAAAAAAGGTGCTTTTGAGGATAGAGTGGGCAGGAAAGCAGAGAGGGCCAAATTGTCTGGGGCATTTGAAGGGGTTCCAGGAGGCAGTGAGGACCAGCATGACTTTTCCCCGCTGGCACCTTTGCTGTGGCAGCAAAAGCTGGACGTTTGTCTTTTTGGCTCCGGAGGGCGCAAAGAGTGAAAAAAGGTGCTTTTGAGGATAGTCTCCACAGGAAAGCAGAGAGGGCCAAATTGTCTGGGGCATTTGAAAGGGTTCCAGGAGGCAGTGAGGACCAGCATCACATTTCCCCGCTGGCACCTTTGCTGTGGCAGCAAAAGCTGGACGTTTGTCTTTTTTGCTCCAAACAGCGGTGAAATTGGAAAAAGGTGCTTTTGAGGCTAGAGTGGGCAGGAAAGCAGAGAGGGCCAAATTGTCTAGGGCATTTGAAGGGGTTCCAGGAGGCAGTGAGGACTAGCATCACTTTTCCCCGCTGGCACCTTTGCTGTGGCAGCAAAAGCTGGACGTTTGTCTTTTTTGCTCCAAACAGCGGCGAAAGTGAAAAAAGGTGCTGTTGAGGCTAGAGTGCGCAGGAAAGCAGAGAGGGCCAAATTGTGAGGGGCATTTGAAGGGGTTCCAGGAGGCAGTGAGGACCAGCAACACTTTTCCCCGCTGGCACCATTGTTGTAGCAGCAAAAGCTGGACGTTTGTCTTTTTTTCGCCGGAGGGCGCCAAGAGTGAAAAAAGGTGCTTTTGAGGCTAGAGTGCGCAGGAAAGCAGAGAGGGCCAAATTGTCTGGGGCATTTGAAGGGGTTCCAGGAGGCAGTGAGGACCAGCATCACTTTTCCCCGCTGGCACCTTTGCTGTGGCAGCAAAAGCTGGACGTTTTTCTATTTTTCTCGAAGGGCGCAAAGAGTGAAAAAAGGTGCTTTTGAGGCTAGAGTGCGCAGGAAAGCAGAGAGGGCCAAATTGTCTGGGGCATTTGAAGGGGTTCCAGGAGGCAGTGAGGACCAGCATCACTTTTCACCGCTGGCACCTTTGCTGTGGCAGCAAAAGCTGGACGTTTGTCTTTTTTGCTCCAAACAGCGGCGAAAGTGAAAAAAGGTGCTTTTGAGGCTAGAGTGCGCAGGAAAGCAGAGAGGACCAAATTGCCTGGGGCATTTGAAGGGGTTCCAGGAGGCAGTGAGGACCAGCATGACTTTTCCCCGCTGGAACCTTTGCTGTGGCAGCAAAAGCTGGACGTTTGTCTTTTTTGCTCCAAACAGCGGCGAAAGTGAAAAAAGGTGCTTTTGAGGCTAGAGTGCGCAGGAAAGCAGAGAGGGCCAAATTGTGTGGGGCATTTGAAGGGGTTCCAGGAGGCAGTGAGGACCAGCATCACTTTTCCCCGCTGGCACCTTTGCTGTGGCAGCAAAAGCTGGACGTTTGTCTTTTTTGCTCCAAACAGCGGAGAAAGAGAAAAAAGGTGCTTTTGAGGATAGAGTGGGCAGGAAAGCAGAGAGGGCCAAATTGTCTGGGGCATTTGAAGGGGTTCCAGGAGGCAGTGAGGACCAGCATCACTTTTCCCCGCTGGCACCATTGTTGTAGCAGCAAAAGCTGGACGTTTGTCTTTTTTGCTCCGGAGGGCGCCAAGAGTGAAAAAAAGTGCTTTTGAGGATAGTGTCCACAGGAAAGCAGAGAGGGCCAAATTGTCTGGGGCATTTGATAGGGTTCCAGGAGGCAGTGAGGACCAGCATCACTTTTCCCCGCTGGCACCTTTGCTGTGGAAGCAAAAGCTGGACGTTTGTCTTTTTGGCTCCAAACAGCACCGAAAGTGAAAAAAGGTGCTTTTGAGGCTAGAGTCCGCAGGAAAGCAGAGAGGTCCAAATTGTGTGGGGCATTTGAAGGGGTTCCAGGAGGCAGTGAGGACCAGCATCACTTTTCCCCGCTGGCACCATTGCTTTGGCAGCAAAAGCTGGACGTTTGTCTTTTTTGCTCCGGAGGGCGCCAAGAGTGAAAAAAGGTGCTTTTGAGGCTAGAGTGCGCAGGAAAGCAGAGAGGGCCAAATTGCCTGGGGCATTTGAAGGGGTTCCAGGAGGCAGTGAGGACCAGCATCACTTTTCCCCGCTGGCACCTTTGCTGTGGCAGCAAAAGCTGGACGTTTGTCTTTTTTGCTCCAAACAGCGGTGAAAGTGAAAAAAGGTGCTTTTGAGGATAGAGTGCGCAGGAAAGCAGAGAGGGCCAAATTGTCTGGGGCATTTGAAGAGGTTCCAGGAGGCAGTGAGAAGCAGCATCACTTTTCCCCGCTGGCACCATTGTTGTAGCAGCAAAAGCTGGACGATTGTCTTTTTTGCTCCGGAGGGCGCCAAGAGTGAAAAAAGGTGCTTTTGAGGCTAGAGTGCGCAGGAAAGCAGAGAGGGCCAAATTGTCTGGGGCATTTGAAGGGGTTCCAGGAGGCAGTGAGGACCAGCATGACTTTTCCCCGCTGGCACCTTTGCTGTGGCAGCAAAAGCTGGACGTTTGTCTTTTTTGCTACAAACAGCGCCGAAAGTGAAAAAAGGTGCTTTTGAGGATAGAGTGCGCAGGAAAGCAGAGAGGGCCAAATTGTCTGGGGCATTTGAAGGGGTTCCAGGAGGCAGTGAGGACCAGCATCACTTTTCCCCGCTGGCACCTTTGCTGTGGCAGCAAAAGCTGGACGTTTGTCTTTTTGGCTCCGGAGGGCGCCAAGAGTGAAAAAAGGTGCTTTTGAGGATAGTCTCCACAGGAAAGCAGAGAGGGCCAAATTGTCTGGGGCATTTGAAAGGGTTCCAGGAGGCAGTGAGGACCAGCATCACATTTCCCCGCTGGCACCTTTGCTGTGGCAGCAAAAGCTGGACGTTTGTCTTTTTTGCTCCAAACAGCGGTGAAAGTGGAAAAAGGTGCTTTTGAGGCTAGAGTGCGCAGGAAAGCAGAGAGGGCCAAATTGTCTAGGGCATTTGAAGGGGTTCCAGGAGGCAGTGAGGACTAGCATCACTTTTCCCCGCTGGCACCTTTGCTGTGGCAGCAAAAGCTGGACGTTTGTCTTTTTTGCTCCAAACAGCGGTGAAAGTGAAAAAAGGTGCTTTTGAGGATAGAGTGCGCAGGAAAGCAGAGAGGGCCAAATTGTGTGGGGCATTTGAAAGGGTTCCAGGAGGCAGTGAGGACCAGCAACACTTTTCCCCGCTGGCACCATTGCTGTAGCAGCAAAAGCTGGACGTTTGTCTTTTTTTCGCCGGAGGGCGCCAAGAGTGAAAAAAGGTGCTTTTGAGGCTAGAGTGGGCAGGAAAGCAGAGAGGGCCAAATTGTCTGGGGCATTTGAAGGGGTTCCAGGAGGCAGTGAGGACCAGCATCACTTTTCCCCGCTGGCACCTTTGCTGTGGCAGCAAAAGCTGGACGTTTTTCTATTTTTCTCGAAGGGCGCAAAGAGTGAAAAAAGGTGCTTTTGAGGCTAGAGTGCGCAGGAAAGCAGAGAGGGCCAAATTGTCTTGGGCATTTGAAGGGGTTCCAGGAGGCAGTGAGGACCAGCATCACTTTTCACCGCTGGCACCTTTGCTGTGGCAGCAAAAGCTGGACGTTTGTCTTTTTTGCTCCAAACAGCGGCGAAAGTGAAAAAAGGTGCTTTTGAGGCTAGAGTGCGCAGGAAAGCAGAGAGGACCAAATTGCCTGGGGCATTTGAAGGGGTTCCAGGAGGCAGTGAGGACCAGCATGACTTTTCCCCGCTGGCACCTTTGCTGTGGCAGCAAAAGCTGGACGTTTGTCTTTTTTGCTCCAAACAGCGGCGAAAGTGAAAAAAGGTGCTTTTGAGGCTAGAGTGCGCAGGAAAGCAGAGAGGGCCAAATTGTGTGGGGCATTTGAAGGGGTTCCAGGAGGCAGTGAGGACCAGCATCACTTTTCCCCGCTGGCACCTTTGCTGTGGCAGCAAAAGCTGGACGTTTGTCTTTTTTGCTCCAAACAGCGGAGAAAGAGAAAAAAGGTGCTTTTGAGGATAGAGTGCGCAGGAAAGCAGAGAGGGCCAAATTGTGTGGGGCATTTGAAGGGGTTCCAGGAGGCAGTGAGAAGCAGCATCACTTTTCCCCGCTGGCACCATTGTTGTAGCAGCAAAAGCTGGACGTTTGTCTTTTTTGCTCCGGAGGGCGCCAAGAGTGAAAAAAAGTGCTTTTGAGGATAGTGTCCACAGGAAAGCAGAGAGGGCCAAATTGTCTGGGGCATTTGAAGGGGTTCCAGGAGGCAGTGAGGACCAGCATCACTTTTCCCCGCTGGCACCTTTGCTGTGGAAGCAAAAGCTGGACGTTTGTCTTTTTTGCTCCAAACAGCGGCAAAAGTGAAAAAATGTTGCTTTTGAATCTACACTGCGCAGGAAAGCAGAGAGGGCCAAATTGTCTGGGGCATTTGAAGGGGTTGCAGGAGGCAGTGAGAAGCAGCATCACTTTTCCCCGCTGGCACCTTTGCTGTGGCAGCAAAAGCTGGACGTTTGTCTTTTTTGCTCCAAACAGCACCGAAAGTGAAAAAAGGTGCTTTTGAGGCTAGAGTCCGCAGGAAAGCAGAGAGGGCCAAATTGTGTGGGGCATTTGAAGGGGTTCCAGGAGGCAGTGAGGACCAGCATCACTTTTCCCCGCTGGCACCTTTGCTGTGGCAGCAAAAGCTGGACGTTTGTCTTTTTTGCTCCAAACAGCGGCGAAAGTGAAAAAAGGTCCTTTTGAGGCTAGAGTGGGCAGGAAAGCAGAGAGGGCCAAATTGTCTGGGGCATTTGAAGGGGTTCCAGGAGGCAGTGAGAAGCAGCATCACTTTTCCCCGCTGGCACCATTGTTGTAGCAGCAAAAGCTGGACGATTGTCTTTTTTGCTCCGGAGGGCGACAAGAGTGAAAAAAGGTGCTTTTGAGGCTAGAGTGCGCAGGAAAGCAGAGAGGGCCAAATTGTGTGGGGCATTTGAAGGGGTTCCAGGAGGCAGTGAGGACCAGCATCACTTTTCCCCGCTGGCACCTTTGCTGTGGCAGCAAAAGCTGGACGTTTGTCTTTTTTGCTACAAAGAGCGGCGAAAGTGAAAAAAGGTGCTTTTGAGGATAGAGTGGGCAGGAAAGCAGAGAGGGCCAAATTGTCTGGGGCATTTGAAGGGGTTCCAGGAGGCAGTGAGGACCAGCATGACTTTTCCCCGCTGGCACCTTTGCTGTGGCAGCAAAAGCTGAACGTTTGTCTTTTTGGCTCCGGAGGGCGCCAAGAGTGAAAAAAAGATGCTTTTGAGGATAGTCCACAGGAAAGCAGAGAGGGCCAAATTGTCTGGGGCATTTGAAAGGGTTCCAGGAGGCAGTGAGGACCAGCATCACATTTCCCCGCTGGCACTTTGCTGTGGGCAGCAAAAGCTGGACGTTTGTCTTTTTTGCTCCAAACAGCGGTGAAAGTGAAAAAAGGTGCTTTTGAGGCTAGAGTGCGCAGGAAAGCA
This sequence comes from Vanellus vanellus, assembly GCF_965231255.1. NCBI lineage: Eukaryota > Metazoa > Chordata > Aves > Charadriiformes > Charadriidae > Vanellus > Vanellus vanellus. Next base: position 42,122 of record NW_028127425.1, read on the forward strand.
GAGAGGGCCAAATTGTCTAGGGCATTTGAAGGGGTTCCAGGAGGCAGTGAGGACTAGCATGACTTTTCCCCGCTGGCACCTTTGCTGTGGCAGCAAAAGCTGGACGTTTGTCTTTTTTGCTCCAAACTGCGGCGAAAGTGAAAAAAGGTGCTTTTGAGGATAGAGTGCGCAGGAAAGCAGAGAGGACCAAATTGCCTGGGGCATTTGAAGGGGTTCCAGGAGGCATTGAGGACCAGCATCACTTTTCCCCGCTGGCACCTTTGCTGTGGCAGCAAAAGCTGGACGTTTTTCTATTTTTCTCGAAGAGCTCAAAGAGTGAAAAAAGGTGCTTTTGAGGCTAGAGTGCGCAGGAAAGCAGAGGAGGGCCAAATTGTCTGGGGCATTTGAAGGGGTTCCAGGAGGCAGTGAGGACCAGCATCACTTTTCACCGCTGGCACCTTTGCTGTGGCAGCAAAAGCTGGACGTTTGTCTTTTTTGCTCCAAACAGCGGCGAAAGTGAAAAAAGGTGCTTTTGAGGCTAGAGTGCGCAGGAAAGCAGAGAGGACCAAATTGCCTGGGGCATTTGAAGGGGTTCCAGGAGGCAGTGAGGACCAGCATGACTTTTTCCCCGCTGGCACCTTTGCTGTGGCAGCAAAAGCTGGACGTTTGTCTTTTTTGCTCCAAACAGCGGCGAAAGTGAAAAAAGGTGCTTTTGAGGCTAGAGTGCGCAGGAAAGCAGAGAGGGCCAACTTGCCTGGGGCATTTGAAGGGGTTCCAGGAGGCAGTGAGGACCAGCATGACTTTTCCCCGCTGGCACCTTTGCTGTGGCAGCAAAAGCTGGACGTTTGTCTTTTTTGCTACAAACAGCGGCGAAAGTGAAAAAAGGTGCTTTTGAGGATAGAGTGCGCAGGAAAGCAGAGAGGGCCAAATCGTCTGGGGCATTTGAAGGGGTTCCAGGAGGCAGTGAGGACCAGCATCACTTTTCCCCGCTGGCACCATTGCTGTGGCAGCAAAAGCTGGACGTTTGTCTTTTTTGCTCCGGAGGGCGCCAAGAGTGAAAAAAGGTGCTTTTGAGGCTAGAGTGCGCAGGAAAGCAGAGAGGGCCAAATTGCATGGGGCATTTGAAGGGGTTCCAGGAGGCAGTGAGGACCAGCATCACATTTCCCCGCTGGCACCTTTGCTGTGGCAGCAAAAGCTGGACGTTTGTCTTTTTTGCTCCAAACAGCGGCGAAAGTGAAAAAAGGTGCTTTTGAGGCTAGGGTCAGCAGGAAAGCAGAGAGGGCCAAATTGTGTGGGGCATTTGAAGGGGTTCTAGGAGGCAGTGAGGACCAGCATCACTTCTCCTTGCTGGCACCATTGTTGTGGCAGCAAAAGCTGGACGATTGTCTTTTTTCCTCCGGAGGGGGCCAAGAGTGAAAAAAGGTGCTTTTGAGGCTAGAGTGCGCAGGAAAGCAGAGAGGGCCAAATTGTCTGGGGCATTTGAAGGGGTTCCAGGAGGCAGTGAGGACCAGCTTCACTTTTCCCCGCTGGCACCTTTGCTGTGGCAGCAAAAGCTGGACGTTTGTCTTTTTTGCTACAAACAGCGGCGAAAGTGAAAAAAGGTGCTTTTGAGGATAGAGTGGGCAGGAAAGCAGAGAGGGCCAAATTGTCTGGGGCATTTGAAGGGGTTCCAGGAGGCAGTGAGGACCAGCATCACTTTTCCCCGCTGGCACCATTGCTTTGGCAGCAAAAGCTGGACGTTTGTCTTTTTTGCTCCGGAGGGCACCAAGAGTGAAAAAAGGTGCTTTTGAGGCTACAGTCAGGCAGGCAAGCAGAGAGGGGCAAATTGTGTGGGGCATTTGAAGGGGTTCCAGGAGGCAGTGAGGACCAGCATGACTTTTCCCCGCTGGCACCTTTGCTGTGGCAGCAAAAGCTGGACGTTGTCTTTTTTGCTCCAAACAGCGGCGAAAGTGAAAAAAGGTGCTTTTGAGGATAGAGTGCGCAGGAAAGCAGAGAGGGCCAAATTGTCTGGGGCATTTGAAAGGGTTCCAGGAGGCAGTGAGGACCAGCATCACATTTCCCCGCTGGCACCTTTGCTGTGGCAGCAAAAGCTGGACGTTTGTCTTTTTTGCTCAAAACAGCGACGAAAGTGAAAAAAGGTCCTTTTGAGGCTAGGGTCAGCAGGAAAGCAGAGAGGGTCAAATTGTGTGGGGCATTTGAAGGGGTTCTAGGAGGCAGTGAGGACCAGCAACACATTTTTCCCCCTGGCACCATTGTTGTAGCAGCAAAAGCTGGACGTTTGTCTTTTTTGCTCCGGAGGGCGCCAAGATTGAAAAAAGGTGCTTTTGAGGCTAGAGTGCGCAGGAAAGCAGAGAGGGCCAAATTGCCTGGGGAATTTGAAGGGGTTCCATGAGGCAGTGAGGACCAGCATCACTTTTCCCCGCTGGCACCTTTGCTGTGGCAGCAAAAGCTGGACGTTTGTCTTTTTTGCTCCAAACAGCGGTGAAAGTGAAAAAAGGTGCTTTTGAGGCTAGAGTGGGCAGGAAAGCAGAGAGGGCCAAATTGTCTGGGGCATTTGAAGGGGTTCCAGGAGGCAGTGAGGACCAGCATGACTTTTCCCCGCTGGCACCTTTGCTGTGGCAGCAAAAGCTGGACGTTTGTCTTTTTTGCTCCAAACAGCGGCGAAAGTGAAAAAAGGTGCTTTTGAGGATAGAGTGCGCAGGAAAGCAGAGAGGGCCAAATTGTCTGGGGCATTTGAAGGGGTTGCAGGAGGCAGTGAGAAGCAGCATCACTTTTCCCCGCTGGCACCTTTGCTGTGGCAGCAAAAGCTGGACGTTTGTCTTTTTGGCTCCAAACAGCGGCGAAAGTGAAAAAAGGTGCTTTTGAGGCTAGAGTGCGCAGGAAAGCAGAGAGGGCCAAATTGTGTGGGGCATTTGAAGGGGTTCCAGGAGGCAGTGAGGACCAGCAACACTTTTCCCCGCTGGCACCATTGTTGTAGCAGCAAAAGCTGGACGTTCGTCTTTTTTGCTCCGGAGGGCGCCAAGAGTGAAAAAAGGTGCTTTTGAGGCTAGAGTGCGCAGGAAAGCAGAGAGGGCCAAATTGTCTGGGGCATTTGAAGGGGTTCCAGGAGGCAGTGAGGACCAGCATCACTTTTCCCCGCTGGCACCTTTTCTGTGGCAGCAAAAGCTGGACGTTTGTCTTTTTTGCTCCAAACAGCGGCGAAAGTGAAAAAAGGTGCTTTTGAGGATAGAGTGCGCAGGAAAGCAGAGAGGGCCAAATTGTCTGGGGCATTTGAAGGGGTTCCAGGAGGCAGTGAGGACCAGCATCACTTTTCCCCGCTGGCACCATTGTTGTAGCAGTAAAAGCTGGACGATTGTCTTTTTTGCTCCGGAGGGCGCCAAGAGTGAAAAAAGGTGCTTTTGAGGCTAGAGTGCGAAGGAAAGCAGAGAGGGCCAAATTGTCTGGGGCATTTGAAGGGTTTCCAGGAGGCAGTGAGGACCAGCATCACTTTTCCCCGCTGGCCCCTTTGCTGTGGCAGCAAAAGCTGGACGTTTGTCTTTTTTGCTCCAAACAGCGGTGAAAGTGAAAAAAGGTGCTTTTAGACTAGAGTGCGCAGGAAAGCAGAGAGGGCCAAATTGTCTAGGGCATTTGAAGGGGTTCCAGGAGGCAGTGAGGACTAGCATCACTTTTCCCCGCTGGCACCTTTGCTGTGGCAGCAAAAGCTGGACGTTTGTCTTTTTTGCTCCAAACAGCGGCGAAAGTGAAAAAAGGTGCTTTTGAGGCTAGAGTGCGCAGGAAAGCAGAGAGGGCCAAATTGTCTGGGGCATTTGAAGTGGTTCCAGGAGGCAGTGAGGACCAGCAACACTTTTCCCCCCTGTCACCATTGTTGTAGCAGCAAAAGCTGGACGTTTTTCTTTTTGCTCCGGAGGGCGCCAAGATTGAAAAAAGGTGCTTTTGAGGCTAGAGTGCGCAGGAAAGCAGAGAGGGCCAAATTGCCTGGGGAATTTGAAGGGGTTCCATGAGGCAGTGAGGACCAGCATCACTTTTCCCCGCTGGCACCTTTGCTGTGGCAGCAAAAGCTGGACGTTTGTCTTTTTTGCTCCAAACAGCGGTGAAAGTGAAAAAGGTGCTTTTGAGGCTAGAGTGGGCAGGAAAGCAGAGAGGGCCAAATTGTCTGGGGCATTTGAAGGGGTTCCAGGAGGCAGTGAGGACCAGCATCACTTTTCCCCGCTGGCACCTTTGCTGTGGCAGCAAAAGCTGGACGTTTGTCTTTTTTGCTCCAAACAGCGGCGAAAGTGAAAAAAAGGTGCTTTTGAGGCTAGAGTGGGCAGGAAAGCAGAGAGGGCCAAATTGTGTGGGGCATTTGAAGGGGTTCCAGGAGGCAGTGAGGACCAGCAACACTTTTCCCGCTGGCACCATTGTTGTAGCAGCAAAAGCTGGACGTTTGTCTTTTTGCTCCGGAGGGCGCCAAGAGTGAAAAAAGGTGCTTTTGAGGCTAGAGTGCGCAGGAAAGCAGAGAGGGCCAAATTGTCTGGGGCATTTGAAGAGGTTCCAGGAGGCAGTGAGGACCAGCATCACTTTTCCCCGCTGGCACCTTTGCTGTGGCAGCAAAAGCTGGACGTTTTTCTATTTTTCTCGAAGGGCGCAAAGAGTGAAAAAAGGTGCTTTTGAGGCTAGAGTGCGCAGGAAAGCAGAGAGGGCCAAATTGTCTGGGGCATTTGAAGGGGTTCCAGGAGGCAGTGAGGACTAGCATCACTTTTCCCGCTGGCACCTTGCTGTGGCAGCAAAAGCTGGACGTTTGTCTTTTTTGCTCCGGAGGGCGCCAAGAGTGAAAAAAGGTGCTTTTGAGGCTAGAGTGCGCAGGAAAGCAGAGAGGGCCAAATGTGTGGGCATTTGAAGGGGTTCCAGGAGGCGTGAGGACTAGCATGACTTTTCCCCGCTGGCACCTTTGCTGTGGCAGCAAAAGCTGGACGTTTGTCTTTTTTGCTCCAAACAGCGGCGAAAGTGAAAAAAGGTGCTTTTGAGGATAGAGTGCGCAGGAAAGCAGAGAGGGCCAAATTGTCTGGGGCATTTGAAGGGGTTGCAGGAGGCAGTGATAAGCAGCATCACTTTTCCCCGCTGGCACCTTTGCTGTGGCAGCAAAAGCTGGACGTTTGTCTTTTTGGCTCCAAACAGCACCGAAAGTGAAAAAAGGTGCTTTTGAGGCTAGAGTGAGCAGGAAAGCAGAGAGGGCCAAATTGTGTGGGGCATTTGAAGGGGTTCCAGGAGGCAGTGAGGACAGCAACACTTTTCCCGCTGGCACCATTGTTGTAGCAGCAAAAGCTGGACGTTTGTCTTTTTTGCTCCGGAGGGCGCCAAGAGTGAAAAAAGGTGCTTTTGAGGCTAGAGTGGGCAGGACAGCAGAGAGGGCCAAATTGTCTGGGGCATTTGAAGGGGTTCCAGGAGGCAGTGAGGACCAGCATCACTTTTCCCCGCTGGCACCTTTGCTGTGGCAGCAAAAAGCTGGACGTTTGTCTTTTTTGCTCCAAACAGCGGCAAAAGTGAAAAAAGGTGCTTTTGAGGCTAGAGTGCGCAGGAAAGCAGAGAGGGCCAAATTGTCTGGGGCATTTGAAGGGGTTCCAGGAGGCAGTGAGGACCAGCATCACTTTTCCCCGCTGGCACCTTTGCTGTGGCAGCAAAAGCTGGACGTTTGTCTTTTTTGCTCCAAACAGCGGCGAAAGTGAAAAAAGGTGCTTTTGAGGATAGAGTGGGCAGGAAAGCAGAGAGGGCCAAATTGTGTGGGGCATTTGAAGGGGTTCCAGGAGGCAGTGAGGACCAGCATCACTTTTCCCGCTGGCACCATTGTTGTAGCAGCAAAAGCTGGACGATTGTCCTTTTTTGCTCCGGAGGGCGCCAAGAGTGAAAAAAGGTGCTTTTGAGGCTAGAGTGCGCAGGAAAGCAGAGAGGGCCAAATTGTCTGGGGTATTTGACAGGGTTTCCAGGTTCCAGGAGGCAGTGAGGACCAGCATCACTTTTCCCCGCTGGCACCTTTGCTGTGGCAGCAAAAGGTGGACGTTTGTCTTTTTTGCTCCAAACAGCGGCGAAAGTGAAAAAAGGTGCTTTTGAGGCTAGGGTCAGCAGGAAAGCAGAGAGGGCCAAATTGTGTGGGGCATTTGAAGGGGTTCTAGGAGGCAGTGAGGACCAGCATCACTTTTCCCCGCTGGCACCATTGTTGTGGCAGCAAAAGCTGGACGATTGTCTTTTTTGCTCCGGAGGGCGCCAAGAGTGAAAAAAGGTGCTTTTGAGGCTAGAGTGCGCAGGAAAGCAGAGAGGGCCAAATTGTCTGGGGCATTTGAAGGGGTTCCAGGAGGCAGTGAGGACCAGCATCACTTTTCCCCGCTGGCACCTTTGCTGTGGCAGCAAAAGCTGGACGTTTGTCTTTTTTGCTACAAACAGCGGCGAAAGTGAAAAAAAGGTGCTTTTGAGGATAGAGTGCGCAGGAAAGCAGAGAGGGCCAAATTGTCTGGGGCATTTGAAGGGGTTCCAGGAGGCAGTGAGGACCAGCATCACTTTTCCCCGCTGGCACCTTTGCTGTGGCAGCAAAAGCTGGACGTTTGTCTTTTTTGCTCCGGAGGGCACCAAGAGTGAAAAAAGGTGCTTTTGAGGCTACAGTCAGGTAGGCAAGCAGAGAGGGCCAAATTGTGTGGGGCATTTGAAGGGGTTCCAGGAGGCAGTGAGGACCAGCATCACTTTTCCCTGCTGGCACCTCTGCTGTGGCAGCAAAAGCTGGACGTTTGTCTTTTTTGCTCCAAACAGCGGCGAAAGTGAATAAAGGTGCTTTTGAGGATAGAGTGCGCAGGAAAGCAGAGAGGGCCAAATTGTCTGGGGCATTTGAAGGGGTTGCAGGAGGCAGTGAGAAGCAGCATCACTTTTCCCCGCTGGCACCTTTGCTGTGGCAGCAAAAGCTGGACGTTTGTCTTTTTGGCTCCAAACAGCACCGAAAGTGAAAAAAGGTGCTTTTGAGGCTAGAGTGCGCAGGAAAGCAGAGAGGGCCAAATTGTGTGGGGCATTTGAAGGGGTTCCAGGAGGCAGTGAGGACCAGCAACACTTTTCCCCGCTGGCACCATTGTTGTAGCAGCAAAAGCTGGACGTTTGTCTTTTTTGCTCCGGAGGGCGCCAAGAGTGAAAAAAGGTGCTTTTGAGGCTAGAGTGGGCAGGAAAGCAGAGAGGGCCAAATTGTCTGGGGCATTTGAAGGGGTTCCAGGAGGCAGTGAGGACCAGCATCAGTTTTCCCCGCTGGCACCATTGTTGTAGCAGCAAAAGCTGGACGATTGTCTTTTTTGCTCCGGAGGGCGCCAAGAGTGAAAAAAGGTGCTTTTGAGGCTAGAGTGCGCAGGAAAGCAGAGAGGGCCAAATTGTCTGGGGTATTTGAAGGGTTTCCAGGAGGCAGTGAGGACCAGCATCACTTTTCCCCGCTGGCACCTTTGCTGTGGCAGCAAAAGGTGGACGTTTGTCTTTTTTGCTCCAAACAGCGGCGAAAGTGAAAAAAGGTGCTTTTGAGGCTAGGGTCAGCAGGAAAGCAGAGAGGGCCAAATTGTGTGGGGCATTTGAAGGGGTTCTAGGAGGCAGTGAGGACCAGCATCACTTTTCCCCGCTGGCACCATTGTTGTGGCAGCAAAAGCTGGACGATTGTCTTTTTTGCTCCGGAGGGCGCCAAGAGTGAAAAAAGGTGCTTTTGAGGCTAGAGTGCGCAGGAAAGCAGAGAGGGCCAAATTGTCTGGGGCATTTGAAGGGGTTCCAGGAGGCAGTGAGGACCAGCATCACTTTTCCCCGCTGGCACCTTTGCTGTGGCAGCAAAAGCTGGACGTTTGTCTTTTTTGCTACAAACAGCGGCGAAAGTGAAAAAAGGTGCTTTTGAGGCTAGAGTGCGCAGGAAAGCAGAGAGGGCCAAATTGTCTGGGGCATTTGAAGGGGTTCCAGGAGGCAGTGAGGACCAGCATCACTTTTCCCCGCTGGCATCTTTGCTGTGGCAGCAAAAGCTGGACGTTTGTCTTTTTTGCTACAAACAGCGGCGAAAGTGAAAAAAGGTGCTTTTGAGGATAGAGTGCGCAGGAAAGCAGAGAGGGCCAAATTGTCTGGGGCATTTGAAGGGGTTCCAGGAGGCAGTGAGGACCAGCATCACTTTTCCCCGCTGGCACCTTTGCTGTGGCAGCAAAAGCTGGACGTTTGTCTTTTTTGCTCCGGAGGGCACCAAGAGTGAAAAAAGGTGCTTTTGAGGCTACAGTCAGGTAGGCAAGCAGAGAGGGCCAAATTGTGTGGGGCATTTGAAGGGGTTCCAGGAGGCAGTGAGGACCAGCATCACTTTTCCCCGCTGGCACCTTTGCTGTGGCAGCAAAAGCTGGACGTTTGTCTTTTTGGTACCGGAGGGGGCCAAGAGTGAAAAAAGGTGCTTTTGAGGATAGTGTCCACAGGAAAGCAGAGAGGGCCAAATTGTCTGGGGCATTTGAAAGGGTTCCAGGAGGCAGTGAGGACCAGCATCACTTTTCCCCGCTGGAACCTTTGCTGTGGCAGCAAAAGCTGGACGTTTGTCTTTTTTGCTCCAAACAGAGGCGAAAGTGAAATAAGGTCCTTTTGAGGCTAGGGTAAGCAGGAAAGCAGAGAGGGCCAAATTGTGTGGGGCATTTGAAGGGGTTCCATGAGGCAGTGAGGACCAGCATCACTTTTCCCCGCTGGCACCTTTGCTGTGGCAGCAAAAGCTGGACGTTTGTCTTTTTTGCTCCAAACAGTGGTGAAAGTGAAAAAAGGTGCTTTTAGGCTAGAGTGCGCAGGAAAGCAGAGAGGGCCAAATTGCCTGGGGAATTTGAAGGGGTTCCATGAGGCAGTGAGGACCAGCATCACTTTTCCCCGCTGGCACCTTTGCTGTGGCAGCAAAAGCTGGACGTTTGTCTTTTTTGCTACAAACAGCGGCGAAAGTGAAAAAAGGTGCTTTTGAGGCTAGAGTGCGCAGGAAAGCAGAGAGGGCCAAATTGTCTGGGGCATTTGAAGGGGTTCCAGGAGGCAGTGAGGACCAGCAACACTTTTCCCCGCTGGCACCATTGTTGTAGCAGGAAAAGCTGGACGTTTGTCTTTTTTGCTCCGGAGGGCGCCAAGAGTGAAAAAAGGTGCTTTTGAGGCTAGAGTGCGCAGGAAAGCAGAGAGGGCCAAATTGTCTGGGGCATTTGAAGGGGTTCCAGGAGGCAGTGAGGACCAGCATCACTTTTCCCCGCTGGCACCTTTGCTGTGGCAGCAAAAGCTGGACGTTTTTCTATTTTTCTCGAAGGGCGCAAAGAGTGAAAAAAGGTGCTTTTGAGGCTAGAGTGCGCAGGAAAGCAGAGAGGGCCAAATTGTCTGGGGCATTTGAAGGGGTTCCAGGAGGCAGAGAGGACTAGCATCACTTTTCCCCGCTGGCACCTTTGCTGTGGCAGCAAAAGCTGGACGTTTGTCTTTTTTGCTCCAAACTGCGGCGAAAGTGAAAAAAGGTGCTTTTGAGGATAGAGTGGGCAGGAAAGCAGAGAGAGCCAAATTGTGTGGGGCATTTGAAGGGGTTCCAGGAGGCAGTGAGGACCAGCATCACTTTTCCCCGCTGGCACCATTGCTGTGGCAGCAAAAGCTGGACGTTTGTCTTTTTTGCTCCGGAGGGCGCCAAGAGTGAAAAAAGGTGCTTTTGAGGCTAGAGTGCGCAGGAAAGCTGAGAGGGCCAAATTGCCTGAGGCATTTGAAGGGGTTCCAGGAGGCAGTGAGGACTAGCATCACTTTTCCCCGCTGGCACCTTTGCTGTGGCAGCAAAAGCTGGACGTTTGTCTTTTTTGCTCCAAACAGCGGCGAAAGTGAAAAAAGTTGCTTTTGAGGATAGAGTGCGCAGGAAAGCAGAGAGGGCCAAATTGTCTGGGGCATTTGAAGGGGTTGCAGGAGGCAGTGAGAAGCAGCATCACTTTTCCCCGCTGGCACCTTTGCTGTGGCAGCAAAAGCTGGACGTTTGTCTTTTTGGCTCCAAACAGCACCGAAAGTGAAAAAAGGTGCTTTTGAGGCTAGAGTGCACAGGAAAGCAGAGAGGGCCAAATTGTGTGGGGCATTTGAAGGGGTTCCAGGAGGCAGTGAGGACCAGCAACACTTTTCCCCGCTGGCACCATTGTTGTAGCAGCAAAAGCTGGACGTTTGTCTTTTTTGCTCCGGAGGGCGCCAAGAGTGAAAAAAGGTGCTTTTGAGGCTAGAGTGCGCAGGAAAGCAGAGAGGGCCAAATTGTCTGGGGCATTTGAAGGGGTTCCAAGAGGCAGTGAGGACCAGCATCACTTTTCCCCGCTGGCACCTTTTCTGTGGCAGCAAAAGCTGGACGTTTGTCTTTTTTGCTCCAAACAGCGGCGAAAGTGAAAAAAGGTGCTTTTGAGGCTAGAGTGCGCAGGAAAGCAGAGAGGGCCAAATTGTCTGGGGCATTTGAAGGGGTTCCAGGAGGCAGTGAGGACCAGCATCACTTTTCCCCGCTGGCACCTTTGCTGTGGCAGCAAAAGCTGGACGTTTGTCTTTTTTGCTCCAAACAGCGCCGAAAGTGAAAAAAGGTGCTTTTGAGGCTAGAGTGCGCAGGAAAGCAGAGAGGGCCAAATTGTCTGGGGCATTTGAAGGGGTTCCAGGAGGCAGTGAGGACCAGCATCACTTTTCCCCGCTGGCACCTTTGCTGTGGCAGCAAAAGCTGGACGTTTGTCTTTTTTGCTCTAAACAGCGGTGAAAGTGAAAAAAGGTGCTTTTGAGGCTAGAGTGCGCAGAAAAGCAGAGAGGGCCAAATTGTGTGGGGCATTTGAAGGGGTTCCAGGAGGCAGTGAGGACCAGCATCACTTTTCCACGCTGGCACCTTTGCTGTGGCAGCAAAAGCTGGACGTTTGTCTTTTTTGCTCCGGAGGGCGCCAAGAGTGAAAAAAGGTGCTTTTGAGGCTAGAGTGCGCAGGAAAGCAGAGAGGGCCAAATTGTCTGGGGCATTTGAAGGGGTTCCAGGAGGCAGTGAGGACCAGCATCACTTTTCCCCGCTGGCACCTTTGCTGTGGCAGCAAAAGCTGGACGTTTTTCTATTTTTCTCGAAGGGCGCAAAGAGTGAAAAAAGGTGCTTTTGCGGCTAGAGTGGGCAGGAAAGCAGAGAGGGCCAAATTGTCTGGGGCATTTGAAGGGGTTCTAGGAGGCAGTGAGGACTAGCATCACTTTTCCCCGCTGGCACCTTTGCTGTGGCAGCAAAAGCTGGACGTTTGTCTTTTTTGCTACAAACAGCGCCGAAAGTGAAAAAAGGTGCTTTTGAGGCTAGAGTGGGCAGGAAAGCAGAGAGGGCCAAATTGTCTGGGGCATTTGAAGGGGTTCCAGGAGGCAGTGAGGACCAGCATCACTTTTCCCCGCTGGCACCTTTGCTGTGGCAGCAAAAGCTGGACGTTTGTCTTTTTTGCTCCAAACAGCGCCGAAAGTGAAAAAAGGTGCTTTTGAGGATAGAGTGGGCAGGAAAGCAGAGAGGGCCAAATCGTCTGGGGCATTTGAAGGGGTTCCAGGAGGCAGTGAGGACCAGCATCACTTTTCCCCGCTGGCACCATTGCTGTGGCAGCAAAAGCTGGACGTTTGTCTTTTTGGCTCCGGAGGGCGCCAAGAGTGAAAAAAGGTGCTTTTGAGGCTAGAGTCCGCAGGAAAGCAGAGAGGGCCAAATTGTCTGGGGCATTTGAAGGGGTTCCATGAGGCAGTGAGGACTAGCATCACTTTTCCCCACTGGCACCTTTGCTGTGGCAGCAAAAGCTGGACGTTTGTCTTTTTGGCTCCGGAGGGCGCCAAGAGTGAAAAAAGGGACTTTTGAGGATAGTGTCCACAGGAAAGCAGAGAGGGCCAAATTGCGTGGGGCATTTGAAAGGGTTCCAGGAGGCAGTGAGGACCAGCATCACATTTCCCCGCTGGCACCTTTGCTGTGGCAGCAAAAGCTGGACGTTTGTCTTTTTTGCTCCAAACAGCGGCGAAATTGAAAAAAGGTGCTTTTGAGGCTTGGGTCCGTAGGAAAGCAGAGAGGGCCAAATTGTCTGGGGCATTTGAAGGGGTTCCAGGAGGCAGTGAGGACCAGCATGACTTTTCCCCGCTGGCACCTTTGCTGTGGCAGCAAAAGCTGGACGTTTGTCTCTTTTGCTCCGGAGGGCGCCAAGAGTGAAAAATGTGCTTTTGAGGCTAGAGTCCGCAGGAAAGCAGAGAGGGCCAAATTGTCTGGGGCATTTGAAAGGGTTCCAGGAGGCAGTGAGGACCAGCATGACTTTTCCCCGCTGGCACCTTTGCTGTGGCAGCAAAAGCTGGACGTTTGTCTTTTTTGCTCCGGAGGGCGCCAAGAGTGAAAAAAGGTGCTTTTGAGGCTAGAGTGCGCAGGAAAGCAGAGAGGGCCAAATTGTCTGGGGCATTTGAAGGGGTTCCAGGAGGCAGTGAGGACCAGCATCACTTTTCCCCGCTGGCACCTTTGCTGTGGCAGCAAAAGCTGGACGTTTTTCTATTTTTCTCGAAGGGCGCAAAGAGTGAAAAAAGGTGCTTTTGAGGCTAGAGTGCGCAGGAAAGCAGAGAGGGCCAAATTGTCTGGGGCATTTGAAGGGGTTCCAGGAGGCAGTGAGGACTAGCATCACTTTTCCCCGCTGGCACCTTTGCTGTGGCAGCAAAAGCTGGACGTTTGTGTTTTTTGCTCCAAACAGCGGCGAAAGTGAAAAAAGAGGCTTTTGAGGATAGAGTGGGCAGGAAAGCAGAGAGGGCCAAATTGTGTGGGGCATTTGAAGGGGTTCCAGGAGGCAGTGAGGACCAGCATGACTTTTCCCCGCTGGCACCTTTGCTGTGGCAGCAAAAGCTGGACGTTTGTCTTTTTTGCTCCAAACAGCGGCGAAAGTGAAAAAAGGTGCTTTTGACGCTAGGGTCAGCAGGAAAGCAGAGAGGGCCAAATTGTGTGGGGCATTTGAAGGGGTTCTAGGAGGCAGTGAGGACCAGCATCACTTTTCCCCGCTGGCACCATTGTTGTGGCAGCAAAAGCTGGACGTTTGTCTATTTTGCTCCGGAGGGCGCCAAGAGTGAAAAAAGGTGCTTTTGAGGCTAGAGTGCGAAGGAAAGCAGAGAGGGCCAAATTGTGTGGGGCATTTGAAGGGGTTCCAGGAGGCAGTGAGGACCAGCATCACTTTTCCCCGCTGGCACCTTTGCTGTGGCAGCAAAAGCTGGACGTTTGTCTTTTTTGCTCTAAACAGCGGTGAAAGTAAAAAAAGGTGCTTTTGAGGCTAGAGTGCGCAGAAAAGCAGAGAGGGCCAAATTGTGTGGGGCATTTGAAGGGGTTCCAGGAGGCAGTGAGGACCAGCATCACTTTTCCACGCTGGCACCTTTGCTGTGGCAGCAAAAGCTGGACGTTTGTCTTTTTTGCTCCGGAGGGCGCCAAGAGTGAAAAAAGGTGCTTTTGAGGCTAGAGTGCGCAGGAAAGCAGAGAGGGCCAAATTGTCTGGGGCATTTGAAGGGGTTCCAGGAGGCAGTGAGGACCAGCATCACTTTTCCCCGCTGGCACCTTTGCTGTGGCAGCAAAAGCTGGACGTTTTTCTATTTTTCTCGAAGGGCGCAAAGAGTGAAAAAAGGTGCTTTTGCGGCTAGAGTGGGCAGGAAAGCAGAGAGGGCCAAATTGTCTGGGGCATTTGAAGGGGTTGCAGGAGGCAGTGAGGACTAGCATCACTTTTCCCCGCTGGCACCTTTGCTGTGGCAGCAAAAGCTGGACGTTTGTCTTTTTTGCTACAAACAGCGCCGAAAGTGAAAAAAGGTGCTTTTGAGGCTAGAGTGGGCAGGAAAGCAGAGAGGGCCAAATTGTCTGGGGCATTTGAAGGGGTTCCAGGAGGCAGTGAGAAGCAGCATCACTTTTCCCCGCTGGCACCTTTGCTGTGGCAGCAAAAGCTGGACGTTTGTCTTTTTGGCTCCAAACAGCGCCGAAAGTGAAAAAAGGTGCTTTTGAGGATAGAGTGGGCAGGAAAGCAGAGAGGGCCAAATTGTCTGGGGCATTTGAAGGGGTTCCAGGAGGCAGTGAGGACCAGCATCACTTTTCCCCGCTGGCACCATTGCTGTGGCAGCAAAAGCTGGACGTTTGTCTTTTTTGCTCCGGAGGGCGCCAAGAGTGAAAAAAGGTGCTTTTGAGGCTAGAGTGCGAAGGAAAGCAGAGAGGGCCAAATTGTCTGGGGCATTTGAAGGGGTTCCAGGAGGCAGTGAGGACTAGCATCACTTTTCCCCACTGGCACCTTTGCTGTGGCAGCAAAAGCTGGACGTTTGTCTTTTTGGCTCCGGAGGGCGCCAAGAGTGAAAAAAGGTGCTTTTGAGGATAGTGTCCACAGGAAAGCAGAGAGGGCCAAATTGCCTGGGGCATTTGAAAGGGTTCCAGGAGGCAGTGAGGACCAGCATCACATTTCCCCGCTGGCACCTTTGCTGTGGCAGCAAAAGCTGGACGTTTGTCTTTTTTGCTCCAAACAGCGGCGAAATTGAAAAAAGGTGCTTTTGAGGCTTGGGTCCGTAGGAAAGCAGAGAGGGCCAAATTGTCTGGGGCATTTGAAGGGGTTCCAGGAGGCAGTGAGGACCAGCATGACTTTTCCCCGCTGGCACCTTTGCTGTGGCAGCAAAAGCTGGACGTTTGTCTTTTTTGCTCCGGAGGGCGCCAAGAGTGAAAAATGTGCTTTTGAGGCTAGAGTCCGCAGGAAAGCAGAGAGGGCCAAATTGTCTGGGGCATTTGAAGGGGTTCCAGGAGGCAGTGAGGACCAGCATCACTTTTCCCCGCTGGCACCTTTGCTGTGGCAGCAAAAGCTGGACGTTTGTCTTTTTGGCTCCGGAGGGCGCCAAGATTGAAAAAAGGTGCTTTTGAGGATAGTGTCCACAGGAAAGCAGAGAGGGCCAAATTGTCTGGGGCATTTGAAAGGGTTCCAGGAGGCAGTGAGGACCAGCATGACTTTTCCCCGCTGGCACCTTTGCTGTGGCAGCAAAAGCTGGACGTTTGTCTTTTTTGCTCCGGAGGGCGCCAAGAGTGAAAAAAGGTGCTTTTGAGGCTAGAGTGCGCAGGAAAGCAGAGAGGGCCAAATTGTCTGGGGCATTTGAAGGGGTTCCAGGAGGCAGTGAGGACCAGCATCACTTTTCCCCGCTGGCACCTTTGCTGTGGCAGCAAAAGCTGGACGTTTTTCTATTTTTCTCGAAGGGCGCAAAGAGTGAAAAAAGGTGCTTTTGAGGCTAGAGTGCGCAGGAAAGCAGAGAGGGCCAAATTGTCTGGGGCATTTGAAGGGGTTCCAGGAGGCAGTGAGGACTAGCATCACTTTTCCCCGCTGGCACCTTTGCTGTGGCAGCAAAAGCTGGACGTTTGTCTTTTTTGCTCCAAACAGCGGCGAAAGTGAAAAAAAGTTCTTTTGAGGATAGAGTGGGCAGGAAAGCAGAGAGGGCCAAATTGTGTGGGGCATTTGAAGGGGTTCCAGGAGGCAGTGAGGACCAGCATCACTTTTCCCCGCTGGCATCATTGCTTTGGCAGCAAAAGCTGGACGTTTGTCTTTTTTGCTCCGGAGGGCGCCAAGAGTGAAAAAAGGTGCTTTTGAGGCTAGAGTGCGCAGGAAAGCTGAGAGGGCCAAATTGCCTGGGGCATTTGAAGGGGTTCCAGGAGGCAGTGAGGACTAGCATCACTTTTCCCCGCTGGCACCTTTGCTGTGGCAGCAAAAGCTGGACGTTTGTCTTTTTTGCTCCAAACAGCGGCGAAAGTGAAAAAAGTTGCTTTTGAGGCTAGAGTGCGCAGGAAAGCAGAGAGGGCCAAATTGTCTGGGGCATTTGAAGGGGTTGCAGGAGGCAGTGAGAAGCAGCATCACTTTTCCCCGCTGGCACCTTTGCTGTGGCAGCAAAAGCTGGACGTTTGTCTTTTTGGCTCCAAACAGCACCGAAAGTGAAAAAAGGTGCTTTTGAGGCTAGAGTGCACAGGAAAGCAGAGAGGGCCAAATTGTGTGGGGCATTTGAAGGGGTTCCAGGAGGCAGTGAGGACCAGCAACACTTTTCCCCGCTGGCACCTTTGCTGTGGCAGCAAAAGCTGGACGTTTGTCTTTTTTGCTCCAAACAGCGGCGAAAGTGAAAAAAGCTGCTTTTGAGGCTAGAGTGCGCAGGAAAGCAGAGAGGGCCAAATTGTCTGGGGCATTTGAAGGGGTTCCAGGAGGCAGTGAGGACCAGCATCACTTTTCCCCGCTGGCACCTTTGCTGTGGCAGCAAAAGCTGGACGTTTGTCTTTTTTGCTCCAAACAGCGGCGAAAGTGAAAAAAGGTGCTTTTGAGGATAGAGTGCGCAGGAAAGCAGAGAGGGCCAAATTGTCTGGGGCATTTGAAGGGGTTCCAGGAGGCAGTGAGGACCAGCATCACTTTTCCCCGCTGGCACCTTTGCTGTGGCAGCAAAAGCTGGACGTTTGTCTTTTTTGCTCCAAACAGTGGCGAAAGTGAAAAAAGGTGCTTTTGAGGATAGAGTGGGCAGGAAAGCAGAGAGGGCCAAATTGTCTGGGGCATTTGAAGGGGTTCCAGGAGGCAGTGAGGACCAGCAACACTTTTCCCCGCTGGCACCTTTGCTGTGGCAGCAAAAGCTGGACGTTTGTCTATTTTGCTCCGGAGGGCGCCAAGAGTGAAAAAAGGTGCTTTTGAGGCTAGAGTGCGAAGGAAAGCAGAGAGGGCCAAATTGTCTGGGGCATTTGAAGGGGTTCCAGGAGGCAGTGAGGACCAGCATCACTTTTCCCCGCTGGCACCTTTGCTGTGGCAGCAAAAGCTGGACGTTTTTCTATTTTTCTCGAAGGGCGCAAAGAGTGAAAAAAGGTGCTTTTGCGGCTAGAGTGGGCAGGAAAGCAGAGAGGGCCAAATTGTCTGGGGCATTTGAAGGGGTTCCAGGAGGCAGTGAGGACTAGCATGACTTTTCCCCGCTTGCACCTTTGCTGTGGCAGCAAAAGCTGGACGTTTGTCTTTTTTGCTCCAAACAGCGGCGAAAGTGAAAAAAGGTGCTTTTGAGGCTAGAGTGGGCAGGAAAGCAGAGAGGGCCAAATTGTCTGGGGCATTTGAAGGGGTTCCAGGAGGCAGTGAGGACCAGCATCACTTTTCCCCGCTGGCACCTTTGCTGTGGCAGCAAAAGCTGGACGTTTGTCTTTTTTGCTACAAACAGCGGCGAAAGTGAAAAAAGGTGCTTTTGAGGATAGAGTGGGCAGGAAAGCAGAGAGGGCCAAATTGTCTGGGGCATTTGAAGGGGTTCCAGGAGGCAGTGAGGACCAGCATCACTTTTCCCCGCTGGCACCATTGCTGTGGCAGCAAAAGCTGGACGTTTGTCTTTTTTGCTCCGGAGGGCGCCAAGAGTGAAAAAAGGTACTTTTGAGGCTAGAGTCCGCAGGAAAGCAGAGAGGGCCAAATTGTGTGGGGCATTTGAAGGGGTTCCATGAGGCAGTTTGGACTAGCATCACTTTTCCCCACTGGCACCTTTGCTGTGGCAGCAAAAGCTGGACGTTTGTCTATTTGGCTCCGGAGGGCGCCAAGAGTGAAAAAAGGTGCTTTTGAGGATAGTGTCCACAGGAAAGCAGAGAGGGCCAAATTGCGTGGGGCATTTGAAAGGGTTCCAGGAAGCAGTGAGGACCAGCATCACATTTCCCCGCTGGCACCTTTGCTGTGGCAGCAAAAGCTGGACGTTTGTCTTTTTTGCTCCAAACAGCGGCGAAAGTGAAAAAAGGTGCTTTTGAGGCTTGGGTCCGTAGGAAAGCAGAGAGGGCCAAATTGTCTGGGGCATTTGAAGGGGTTCCAGGAGGCAGTGAGGACCAGCATCACATTTCCCCGCTGGCACCTTTGCTGTGGCAGCAAAAGCTGGACGTTTGTCTTTTTTGCTCCGGAGGGCGCCAAGAGTGAAAAATGTGCTTTTGAGGCTAGAGTCCGCAGGAAAGCAGAAAGGGCCAAATTGTCTGGGGCATTTGAAGGGGTTCCAGGAGGCAGTGAGGACCAGCATCACTTTTCCCCGCTGGCACCTTTGCTGTGGCAGCAAAAGCTGGACGTTTGTCTTTTTGGCTCCGGAGGGCGCCAAGATTGAAAAAAGGTGCTTTTGAGGATAGTGTCCACAGGAAAGCAGAGAGGGCCAAATTGTCTGGGGCATTTGAAAGGGTTCCAGGAGGCAGTGAGGACCAGCATGACTTTTCCCCGCTGGCACCTTTGCTGTGGCAGCAAAAGCTGGACGTTTGTCTTTTTTGCTCCAAACAGCGGCGAAAGTGAAAAAAGGTGCTTTTGAGGCTAGGGTCAGCAGGAAAGCAGAGAGGGCCAAATTGTGTGGGGCATTTGAAGGGGTTCCAGGAGGCAGTGAGGACCAGCATCACTTTTCCCCGCTGGCACCTTTGCTGTGGCAGCAAAAGCTGGACGTTTGTCTTTTTTGCTCCAAACTGCGGCGAAAGTGAAAAAAGGTGCTTTTGAGGCTAGAGTGGGCAGGAAAGCAGAGAGGGCCAAATTGTCTGGGGCATTTGAAGGGGTTCCAGGAGGCAGTGAGGACCAGCATCACTTTTCCCCGCTGGCACCATTGTTGTAGCAGCAAAAGCTGGACGTTTGTCTTTTTTGCTCCGGAGGGCGCCAAGAATGAAAAAAGGTGCCTTTGAGGGTAGAGTGCGCAGGAAAGCAAAGAGGGCCAAATTGTCTGGGGCATTTGAAGGGGTTCCAGGAGGCAGTGAGGACCAGCATGACTTTTCCCCGCTGGCACCTTTGCTGTGGCAGCAAAAGCTGGACGTTTGTCTTTTTTGCTCCAAACAGCGGCGAAAGTGAAAAAAGGTGCTTTTGAGGCTAGAGTGCGCAGGAAAGCAGAGAGGGCCAAATTGCCTGGGGCATTTGAAGGGGTTCCAGGAGGCAGTGAGGACCAGCATCACTTTTCCCCGCTGGCACCTTTGCTGTGGCAGCAGAAGCTGGACATTTGTCTTTTTTGCTCCAAACAGCGCCGAAAGTGAAAAAAGGTGCTTTTGAGGCTAGAGTGCGCAGGAAAGCAGAGAGGGCCAAATTGTCTGGGGCATTTCAAGGGGTTCCAGGAGGCAGTGAGGACCAGCATCACTTTTCCCCGCTGGCACCTTTGCTGTGGCAGCAAAAGCTGGACGTTTTTCTATTTTTCTCGGAAGGGCGCAAAGAGTGAAAAAAGGTGCTTTTGAGGCTAGAGTGCGCAGGAAAGCAGATAGGGCCAAAATGTCTGGGGCATTTGAAGGGGTTCCAGGAGGCAGTGAGGACCAGCTTGACTTTTCCCCGCTGGCACCTTTGCTGTGGCAGCAAAAGCTGGACGTTTGTCTTTTTGCTACAAACAGCGGCGAAAGTGAAAAAAGGTGCTTTTGAGGATAGAGTGGGCAGGAAAGCAGAGAGGGCCAACTTGCCTGGGGCATTTGAAGGGGTTCCAGGAGGCAGTGAGGACCAGCATGACTTTTCCCCGCTGGCACCTTTGCTGTGGCAGCAAAAGCTGGACGTTTGTCTTTTTGCTACAAACAGCGGCGAAAGTGAAAAAGGTGCTTTTGAGGATAGAGTGCGCAGGAAAGCAGAGAGGGCCAAATCGTCTGGGGCATTTGAAGGGGTTCCAGGAGGCAGTGAGGACCAGCATCACTTTTCCCCGCTGGCACCATTGCTGTGGCAGCAAAAGCTGGACGTTTGTCTTTTTTGCTCCGGAGGGCGCCAAGGAGTGAAAAAAGGTGCTTTTGAGGCTAGAGTGGGCAGGAAAGCAGAGAGGGGCCAAATTGCCTGGGGCATTTGAAGGGGTTCCAGGAGGCAGTGAGGACCAGCATCACATTTCCCCGCTGGCACCTTTGCTGTGGCAGCAAAAGCTGGACGTTTGTCTTTTTTGCTCCAAACAGCGGCGAAAGTGAAAAAAGGTGCCTTTTGAGGCTAGGGTCAGCAGGAAAGCAGAGAGGGCCAAATTGTCTGGGGCATTTGAAGGGGTTCTAGGAGGCAGTGAGGACCAGCATCACTTCTCCTTGCTGGCACCATTGTTGTGGCAGCAAAAGCTGGACGATTGTCTTTTTCCTCCGGAGGGGGGCCCAAGAGTGAAAAAAGGTGCTTTTGAGGCTAGAGTGCGCAGGAAAGCAGAGGGGCCAAATTGTCTGGGGCATTTGAAGGGGTTCCAGGAGGCAGTGAGGACCAGCTTCACTTTTCCCCGCTGGCACCTTTGCTGTGGCAGCAAAAGCTGGAACGTTTGTCTTTTTTGCTACAAACAGCGGCGAAAGTGAAAAAAGGTGCTTTTGAGGATAGAGTGGGCAGGAAAGCAGAGAGGGCCAAATTGTCTGGGCATTTTGAAGGGGTTCCAGGAGGCAGTGAGGACCAGCATCACTTTTCCCCGCTGGCACCATTGCTTTGGCAGCAAAAGCTGGACGTTTGTCTTTTTTGCTCCGGAGGGCACCAAGAGTGAAAAAAGGTGCTTTTGAGGCTACAGTCAGGCAGGCAAGCAGAGAGGGGCAAATTGTGTGGGGCATTTGAAGGGGTTCCAGGAGGCAGTGAGGACCAGCATGACTTTCCCCGCTGGCACCTTTGCTGTGGCAGCAAAGCTGGACGTTTGTCTTTTTTGCTCCAAACAGCGGCGAAAGTGAAAAAAGGTGCTTTTGAGGATAGAGTGCGCAGGAAAGCAGAGAGGGCCAAATTGTCTGGGGCATTTGAAAGGGTTCCAGGAGGCAGTGAGGACCAGCAATCACATTCCCCGCTGGCACCTTTGCTGTGGCAGCAAAGCTGGACGTTTGTCTTTTTTGCTCAAAACAGCGACGAAAGTGAAAAAAGGTCCTTTTGAGGCTAGGGTCAGCAGGAAAGCAGAGAGGGTCAAATTGTGTGGGGCATTTGAAGGGGTTCTAGGAGGCAGTGAGGACCAGCAACACATTTTTCCCCCTGGCACCATTGTTGTAGCAGCAAAAGCTGGGACGTTTGTCTTTTTTGCTCCGGAGGGCGCCAAGATTGAAAAAAGGTGCTTTGAGGCTAGAGTGCGCAGGAAAGCAGAGAGGGCCAAATTGCCTGGGGAATTTGAAGGGGTTCCATGAGGCAGTGAGGACCAGCATCACTTTTCCCCGCTGGCACCTTTGCTGTGGCAGCAAAGCTGGACGTTTGTCTTTTTGCTCCAAACAGCGGTGAAAGTGAAAAAAGGTGCTTTTGAGGCTAGAGTGCGCAGGAAGCAGAGAGGGCCAAATTGTCTGGGGCATTTGAAGGGGTTCCAGGAGGCAGTGAGGACCAGCATGACTTTTCCCCGCTGGCACCTTTGCTGTGGCAGCAAAAGCTGGACGTTGTCTTTTTGCTCCAAACAGCGGCGAAAGTGAAAAAAGGTGCTTTGAGGCTAGAGTGCGCAGGAAAGCAGAGAGGGCCAAATTGTCTGGGGCATTTGAAAGGGTTCCAGGAGGCAGTGAGGACCAGCATCACATTTCCCCGCTGGCACCTTTGCTGTGGCAGCAAAAGCTGGACGTTTGTCTTTTTTGCTCAAAACAGCGACGAAAGTGAAAAAAGGTCCTTTTGAGGCTAGGGGTCAGCAGGAAAGCAGAGAGGGCCAAATTGTGTGGGGCATTTGAAGGGGTTCCAGGAGGCAGTGAGGACCAGCAACACATTTTTCCCCCTGGCACCATTGTTGTAGCAGAAAAAGCTGGACGTTTGTCTTTTTGCTCCGGAGGGCGCCAAGATTGAAAAAAAGGTGCTTTTGAGGCTAGAGTGCGCAGGAAAGCAGAGAGGGCCAAATTGCCTGGGGAATTTGAAATGGTTCCATGAGGCAGTGAGGACCGGCATCACTTTTCCCCGCTGGCACCTTTTGCTGTGGCAGCAAAAGCTGGACGTTGTCTTTTTTGCTCCAAACAGCGGTGAAAGTGAAAAAAGGTGCTTTTGAGGCTAGAGTGGGCAGGAAAGCAGAGAGGGCCAAATTGTCTGGGGCATTTGAAGGGGTTCCAGGAGGCAGTGAGGACCAGCATCACTTTTCCCCGCTGGCACCTTTGCTGTGGCAGCAAAAGCTGGACGTTTGTCTTTTTTGCTCCAAACAGCGGCGAAAGTGAAAAAAGGTGCTTTTTGAGGCTAGAGCGCGCAGGAAAGCAGAGAGGGCCAAATTGTGTGGGGCATTTGAAGGGGTTCCAGGAGGCAGTGAGGACCAGCAACACTTTTTCCCCGCTGGCACCATTGTTGTGGCAGCAAAAGCTGGACGATTGTCTTTTTTTGCTCCGGAGGGCGCCAAGAGTGAAAAAAAGGTGCTTTTGAGGCTAGAGTGCGCAGGAAAGCAGAGAGGGCCAAATTGTCTGGGGCATTTGAAGGGTTCCAGGAGGCAGTGAGGACCAGCATCACTTTCCCTGCTGGCACCTTTGCTGTGGCAGCAAAAGCTGGACGTTTTTCTATTTTTCTCGAAGGGCGCAAAGAGTGAAAAAAGGTGCTTTTGAGGCTAGAGTGCGCAGGAAAGCAGAGAGGGCCAAATTGTCTGGGGCATTTGAAGGGGTTCCAGGAGGCAGTGAGGACCAGCATCACTTTTCCCTGCTGGCACCTTTGCTGTGGCAGCAAAAGCTGGACGTTTTTCTATTTTTCTCGAAGGGCGCAAAGAGTGAAAAAAGGTGCTTTTGAGGCTAGAGTGCGCAGGAAAGCAGAGAGGGCCAAATTGTCTGGGGCATTTGAAGGGGTTCCAGGAGGCAGTGAGGACTAGCATCACTTTTCACCGCTGGCACCTTTGCTGTGGCAGCAAAAGCTGGACGTTTGTCTTTTTTGCTCCAAAGAGCGGCGAAAGTGAAAAAGGTGCTTTTGAGGCTAGACTGGGCAGGAAAGCAGAGAGGGCCAAATTGTGTGGGGCATTTGAAGGGGTTCCAGGAGGCAGTGAGGACCAGCATCACTTTTCCCCGCTGGCACCATTGCTGTGGCAGCAAAAGCTGGACGTTTGTCTTTTTTGCTCCGGAGGGCGCCAAGAGTGAAAAAGGTGCTTTTGAGGCTAGAGTGCGCAGGAAAGCAGAGAGGGCCAAATTGCCTGGGGCATTTGAAGGGGTTCCAGGAGGCAGTGAGGACTAGCATCACTTTTCCCCGCTGGCACCTTTGCTGTGGCAGCAAAAGCTGGGACGTTTGTCTTTTTTGCTCCAAACAGCGGTGAAAGTGAAAAAAGGTGCTTTTGAGGCTAGAGTGGGCAGGAAAGCAGAGAGGGCCAAATTGTCTGGGGCATTTGAAGGGGTTCCAGGAGGCAGTGAGGACCAGCATCACTTTTCCCCGCTGGCACCTTTGCTGTGGCAGCAAAGCTGGACGTTTGTCTTTTTGCTCCAAACAGCGGCGAAAGTGAAAAAAGGTGCTTTTGAGGCTAGAGTGCGCAGGAAAGCAGAGAGGGGCCAAATTTGTGTGGGGCATTTGAAGGGGTTCCAGGAGGCAGTGAGGACCAGCAACACTTTTCCCCGCTGGCACCATTGTTGTAGCAGCAAAAGCTGGACGTTTGTCTTTTTTGCTCCGGAGGGCGCCAAGAGTGAAAAAAGGTGCTTTTGAGGCTAGAGTGCGCAGGAAAGCAGAGAGGGCCAAATTGTGTGGGGCATTTGAAGGGGTTCCAGGAGGCAGTGAGGACCAGCATCACTTTTCCCTGCTGGCACCTTTGCTGTGGCAGCAAAAGCTGGACGTTTTTCTATTTTTCTCGAAGGGCGCAAAGAGTGAAAAAAGGTGCTTTTGAGGCTAGAGTGCGCAGGAAAGCAGAGAGGGCCAAATTGTCTGGGGCATTTGAAGGGGTTCCAGGAGGCAGTGAGGACCAGCATCACTTTTCCCTGCTGGCACCTTTGCTGTGGCAGCAAAAGCTGGACGTTTTTCTATTTTTCTCGAAGGGCGCAAAGAGTGAAAAAAGGTGCTTTTGAGGCTAGAGTGCGCAGGAAAGCAGAGAGGGCCAAATTGTCTGGGGCATTTGAAGGGGTTCCAGGAGGCAGTGAGGACTAGCATCACTTTTCACCGCTGGCACCTTTGCTGTGGCAGCAAAAGCTGGACGTTTGTCTTTTTTGCTCCAAAGAGCGGCGAAAGTGAAAAAAGGTGCTTTTGAGGCTAGAGTGGGCAGGAAAGCAGAGAGGGCCAAATTGTGTGGGGCATTTGAAGGGGTTCCAGGAGGCAGTGAGGACCAGCATCACTTTTCCCCGCTGGCACCATTGCTGTGGCAGCAAAGCTGGACGTTTGTCTTTTTGCTCCGGAGGGCGCCAAGAGTGAAAAAAGGTGCTTTTGAGGCTAGAGTGCGCAGGAAAGCAGAGAGGGCCAAATTGCCTGGGGCATTTGAAGGGGTTCCAGGAGGCAGTGAGGACTAGCATCACTTTTCCCCGCTGGCACCTTTGCTGTGGCAGCAAAAGCTGGACGTTTGTCTTTTTTTGCTCCAAACAGCGGCGAAAGTGAAAAAGGTGCTTTTGAGGATAGAGTGCGCAGGAAAGCAGAGAGGGCCAAATTGTCTGGGGCATTTGAAGGGGTTGCAGGAGGCAGTGAGAAGCAGCATCACTTTTCCCCGCTGGCACCTTTGCTGTGGCAGCAAAAGCTGGACGTTTGTCTTTTTTGCTCCAAACAGCGCCGAAAGTGAAAAAAGGTGCTTTTGAGGCTAGAGTGCGCAGGAAAGCAGAGAGGGCCAAATTGTGTGGGGCATTTGAAGGGGTTCCAGGAGGCAGTGAGGACCAGCGCAACACTTTTCCCCGCTGGCACCATTGTTGTAGCAGCAAAAGCTGGACGTTTGTCTTTTTTGCTCCGGAGGGCGCCAAGAGTGAAAAAAGGTGCTTTTGAGGCTAGAGTGCGCAGGAAAGCAGAGAGGGCCAAATTGTCTGGGGCATTTGAAGGGGTTCCAGGAGGCAGTGAGGACCAGCATCACTTTTCCCCGCTGGCACCTTTTCTGTGGCAGCAAAAGCTGGACGTTTGTCTTTTTTGCTCCAAACAGCGGCGAAAGTGAAAAAAGGTGCTTTTGAGGCTAGAGTGCGCAGGAAAGCAGAGAGGGCCAAATTGTGTGGGGCATTTGAAGGGATTGCAGGAGGCAGTGAGGACCAGCATCACTTTTCCCCGCTGGCACCTTTGCTGTGGCAGCAAAAGCTGGACGTTTGTCTTTTTTGCTCCAAACAGCGGCGAAAGTGAAAAAAGGTGCTTTTGAGGCTAGAGTGCGCAGGAAAGCAGAGAGGGCCAAATTGTCTGGGGCATTTGAAGGGGTTCCAGGAGGCAGTGAGGACCAGCATCACTTTTCCCCGCTGGCACCTTTGCTGTGGCAGCAAAAGCTGGACGTTTGTCTTTTTTGCTCCAAACAGCGGCGAAAGTGAAAAAAGGTGCTTTTGAGGATAGAGTGCGCAGGAAAGCAGAGAGGGCCAAATTGTCTGGGGCATTTGAAGGGGTTCCAGGAGGCAGTGAGGACCAGCATCACTTTTCCCCGCTGGCACCATTGTTGTAGCAGTAAAAGCTGGACGATTGTCTTTTTTGCTCCGGAGGGCGCCAAGAGTGAAAAAAGGTGCTTTTGAGGCTAGAGTGCGAAGGAAAGCAGAGAGGGCCAAATTGTCTGGGGCATTTGAAGGGTTTCCAGGAGGCAGTGAGGACCAGCATCACTTTTCCCCGCTGGCCCCTTTGCTGTGGCAGCAAAAGCTGGACGTTTGTCTTTTTTGCTCCAAACAGCGGTGAAAGTGAAAAAAGGTGCTTTTAGACTAGAGTGCGCAGGAAAGCAGAGAGGGCCAAATTGTCTGGGGCATTTGAAGGGGTTCCAGGAGGCAGTGAGGACCAGCATCACATTTCCCCGCTGGCACCTTTGCTGTGGCAGCAAAAGCTGGACGTTTGTCTTTTTGGCTCCGGAGGGCGCCAAGATTGAAAAAAGGTGCTTTTGAGGATAGTGTCCACAGGAAAGCAGAGAGGGCCAAATTGTCTGGGGCATTTGAAAGGGTTCCAGGAGGCAGTGAGGACCAGCATGACTTTTCCCCGCTGGCACCTTTGCTGTGGCAGCAAAAGCTGGACGTTTGTCTTTTTTGCTCCAAACAGCGGCGAAAGTGAAAAAAGGTGCTTTTGAGGCTAGGGTCAGCAGGAAAGCAGAGAGGGCCAAATTGTGTGGGGCATTTGAAGGGGTTCTAGGAGGCAGTGAGGACCAGCATCACTTTTCCCCGCTGGCACCATTGTTGTGGCAGCAAAAGCTGGACGTTTGTCTATTTTGCTCCAGAGGGCGCCAAGAGTGAAAAAATGTGCTTTTGAGGCTAGAGTGCGAAGGAAAGCAGAGAGGGCCAAATTGTCTTGGGCATTTGAAGGGGTTCCAGGAGGCAGTGAGGACCAGCATCACTTTTCCCCGCTGGCACCTTTGCTGTGGCAGCAAAAGCTGGACGTTTGTCTTTTTTGCTCCAAACAGAGGCGAAAGTGAAAAAAGGTGCTTTTGAGGCTAGAGTGCGCAGGAAAGCAGAGAGGGCCAAATTGTCTAGGGCATTTGAAGGGGTTCCAGGAGGCAGTGAGGACTAGCATCACTTTTCCCCGCTGGCACCTTTGCTGTGGCAGCAAAAGCTGGACGTTTGTCTTTTTTGCTACAAACAGCGGCGAAAGTGAAAAAAGGTGCTTTTGAGGATAGAGTGGGCAGGAAAGCAGAGAGGGCCAAATTGTCTGGGGCATTTGAAGGGGTTCCAGGAGGCAGTGAGGACCAGCATCACTTTTCCCCGCTGGCACCATTGTTGTAGCAGCAAAAGCTGGACGTTTGTCTTTTTTGCTCCGGAGGGCGCCAAGAATGAAAAAAGGTGCCTTTGAGGGTAGAGTGCGCAGGAAAGCAAAGAGGGCCAAATTGTGTGGGGCATTTGAAGGGGTTCCAGGAGGCAGTGAGGACCAGCATGACTTTTCCCCGCTGGCACCTTTGCTGTGGCAGCAAAAGCTGGACGTTTGTCTTTTTTGCTCCAAACAGCGGCGAAAGTGAAAAAAGGTGCTTTTGAGGCTAGAGTGCGCAGGAAAGCAGAGAGGGCCAAATTGCCTGGGGCATTTGAAGGGGTTCCAGGAGGCAGTGAGGACCAGCATCACTTTTCCCCGCTGGCACCTTTGCTGTGGCAGCAAAAGCTGGACGTTTGTCTTTTTTGCTCCAAACAGCGGCGAAAGTGAAAAAAGGTGCTTTTGAGGCTTGGGTCCGCAGGAAAGCAGAGAGGGCCAAATTGTCTGGGGCATTTGAAGGGGTTCCAGGAGGCAGTGAGGACCAGCATCACTTTTCCCCGCTGGCACCTTTGCTGTGGCAGCAGAAGCTGGACATTTGTCTTTTTTGCTCCAAACAGCGCCGAAAGTGAAAAAAGGTGCTTTTGAGGCTAGAGTGCGCAGGAAAGCAGAGAGGGCCAAATTGTCTGGGGCATTTCAAGGGGTTCCAGGAGGCAGTGAGGACCAGCATCACTTTTCCCCGCTGGCACCTTTGCTGTGGCAGCAAAAGCTGGACGTTTTTCTATTTTTCTCGGAAGGGCGCAAAGAGTGAAAAAAGGTGCTTTTGAGGCTAGAGTGCGCAGGAAAGCAGATAGGGCCAAAATGTCTGGGGCATTTGAAGGGGTTCCAGGAGGCAGTGAGGACCAGCATGACTTTTCCCCGCTGGCACCTTTGCTGTGGCAGCAAAAGCTGGACGTTTGTCTTTTTTGCTACAAACAGCGGCGAAAGTGAAAAAAGGTGCTTTTGAGGATAGAGTGGGCAGGAAAGCAGAGAGGGCCAACTTGCCTGGGGCATTTGAAGGGGTTCCAGGAGGCAGTGAGGACCAGCATGACTTTTCCCCGCTGGCACCTTTGCTGTGGCAGCAAAAGCTGGACGTTTGTCTTTTTTGCTACAAACAGCGGCGAAAGTGAAAAAAGGTGCTTTTGAGGATAGAGTGCGCAGGAAAGCAGAGAGGGCCAAATCGTCTGGGGCATTTGAAGGGGTTCCAGGAGGCAGTGAGGACCAGCATCACATTTCCCCGCTGGCACCTTTGCTGTGGCAGCAAAAGCTGGACGTTTGTCTTTTTTGCTCCAAACAGCGGCGAAAGTGAAAAAAGGTGCTTTTGAGGCTAGGGTCAGCAGGAAAGCAGAGAGGGCCAAATTGTGTGGGGCATTTGAAGGGGTTCTAGGAGGCAGTGAGGACCAGCATCACTTCTCCTTGCTGGCACCATTGTTGTGGCAGCAAAAGCTGGACGATTGTCTTTTTTCCTCCGGAGGGTGCCAAGAATGAAAAAAGGTGCTTTTGAGGCTAGAGTGCGCAGGAAAGCAGAGAGGGCCAAATTGTCTGGGGCATTTGAAGGGGTTCCAGGAGGCAGTGAGGACCAGCTTCACTTTTCCCCGCTGGCACCTTTGCTGTGGCAGCAAAAGCTGGACGTTTGTCTTTTTTGCTCCAAACAGCGGCGAAAGTGAAAAAAGGTGCTTTTGAGGATAGAGTGGGCAGGAAAGCAGAGAGGGCCAAATTGTCTGGGGCATTTGAAGGGGTTCCAGGAGGCAGTGAGGACCAGCATCACTTTTCCCCGCTGGCACCATTGCTTTGGCAGCAAAAGCTGGACGTTTGTCTTTTTTGCTCCGGAGGGCACCAAGAGTGAAAAAAGGTGCTTTTGAGGCTACAGTCAGGCAGGCAAGCAGAGAGGGGCAAATTGTGTGGGGCATTTGAAGGGGTTCCAGGAGGCAGTGAGGACCAGCATCACTTTTCCCCGCTGGCACCTTTGCTGTGGCAGCAAAAGCTGGACGTTGTCTTTTTTGCTCCAAACAGCGGCGAAAGTGAAAAAAGGTGCTTTTGAGGATAGAGTGCGCAGGAAAGCAGAGAGGGCCAAATTGTCTGGGGCATTTGAAAGGGTTCCAGGAGGCAGTGAGGACCAGCATCACATTTCCCCGCTGGCACCTTTGCTGTGGCAGCAAAAGCTGGACGTTTGTCTTTTTTGCTCAAAACAGCGACGAAAGTGAAAAAAGGTCCTTTTGAGGCTAGGGTCAGCAGGAAAGCAGAGAGGGTCAAATTGTGTGGGGCATTTGAAGGGGTTCTAGGAGGCAGTGAGGACCAGCAACACATTTTTCCCCCTGGCACCATTGTTGTAGCAGCAAAAGCTGGACGTTTGTCTTTTTTGCTCCGGAGGGCGCCAAGATTGAAAAAAGGTGCTTTTGAGGCTAGAGTGCGCAGGAAAGCAGAGAGGGCCAAATTGCCTGGGGAATTTGAAGGGGTTCCATGAGGCAGTGAGGACCAGCATCACTTTTCCCCGCTGGCACCTTTGCTGTGGCAGCAAAAGCTGGACGTTTGTCTTTTTTGCTCCAAACAGCGGTGAAAGTGAAAAAAGGTGCTTTTGAGGCTAGAGTGGGCAGGAAAGCAGAGAGGGCCAAATTGTCTGGGGCATTTGAAGGGGTTCCAGGAGGCAGTGAGGACCAGCATGACTTTTCCCCGCTGGCACCTTTGCTGTGGCAGCAAAAGCTGGACGTTGTCTTTTTTGCTCCAAACAGCGGCGAAAGTGAAAAAAGGTGCTTTTGAGGATAGAGTGCGCAGGAAAGCAGAGAGGGCCAAATTGTCTGGGGCATTTGAAAGGGTTCCAGGAGGCAGTGAGGACCAGCATCACATTTCCCCGCTGGCACCTTTGCTGTGGCAGCAAAAGCTGGACGTTTGTCTTTTTTGCTCAAAACAGCGACGAAAGTGAAAAAAGGTCCTTTTGAGGCTAGGGTCAGCAGGAAAGCAGAGAGGGCCAAATTGTGTGGGGCATTTGAAGGGGTTCCAGGAGGCAGTGAGGACCAGCAACACATTTTTCCCCCTGGCACCATTGTTGTAGCAGCAAAAGCTGGACGTTTGTCTTTTTTGCTCCGGAGGGCGCCAAGATTGAAAAAAGGTGCTTTTGAGGCTAGAGTGCGCAGGAAAGCAGAGAGGGCCAAATTGCCTGGGGAATTTGAAGGGGTTCCATGAGGCAGTGAGGACCGGCATCACTTTTCCCCGCTGGCACCTTTGCTGTGGCAGCAAAAGCTGGACGTTTGTCTTTTTTGCTCCAAACAGCGGTGAAAGTGAAAAAAGGTGCTTTTGAGGCTAGAGTGGGCAGGAAAGCAGAGAGGGCCAAATTGTCTGGGGCATTTGAAGGGGTTCCAGGAGGCAGTGAGGACCAGCATCACTTTTCCCCGCTGGCACCTTTGCTGTGGCAGCAAAAGCTGGACGTTTGTCTTTTTTGCTCCAAACAGCGGCGAAAGTGAAAAAAGGTGCTTTTGAGGCTAGAGTGCGAAGGAAAGCAGAGAGGGCCAAATTGTGTGGGGCATTTGAAGGGGTTCCAGGAGGCAGTGAGGACCAGCAACACTTTTCCCCGCTGGCACCATTGTTGTAGCAGCAAAAGCTGGACGTTTGTCTTTTTTGCTCCGGAGGGCGCCAAGAGTGAAAAAAGGTGCTTTTGAGGATAGAGTGCGCAGGAAAGCAGAGAGGGCCAAATTGTCTGGGGCATTTGAAGGGGTTCCAGGAGGCAGTGAGGACCAGCATCACTTTTCCCCGCTGGCACCTTTGCTGTGGCAGCAAAAGCTGGACGTTTTTCTATTTTTCTCGAAGGGCGCAAAGAGTGAAAAAAGGTGCTTTTGAGGCTAGAGTGCGCAGGAAAGCAGAGAGGGCCAAATTGTCTGGGGCATTTGAAGGGGTTCCAGGAGGCAGTGAGGACTAGCATCACTTTTCACCGCTGGCACCTTTGCTGTGGCAGCAAAAGCTGGACGTTTGTCTTTTTTGCTCCAAAGAGCGGCGAAAGTGAAAAAAGGTGCTTTTGAGGCTAGAGTGGGCAGGAAAGCAGAGAGGGCCAAATTGTGTGGGGCATTTGAAGGGGTTCCAGGAGGCAGTGAGGACCAGCATCACTTTTCCCCGCTGGCACCATTGCTGTGGCAGCAAAAGCTGGACGTTTGTCTTTTTTGCTCCGGAGGGCGCCAAGAGTGAAAAAAGGTGCTTTTGAGGCTAGAGTGCGCAGGAAAGCAGAGAGGGCCAAATTACCTGGGGCATTTGAAGGGGTTCCAGGAGGCAGTGAGGACTAGCATCACTTTTCCCCGCTGGCACCTTTGCTGTGGCAGCAAAAGCTGGACGTTTGTCTTTTTTGCTCCAAACAGCGGCGAAAGTGAAAAAAGGTGCTTTTGAGGATAGAGTGCGCAGGAAAGCAGAGAGGGCCAAATTGTCTGGGGCATTTGAAGGGGTTGCAGGAGGCAGTGAGAAGCAGCATCACTTTTCCCCGCTGGCACCTTTGCTGTGGCAGCAAAAGCTGGACGTTTGTCTTTTTGGCTCCAAACAGCACCGAAAGTGAAAAAAGGTGCTTTTGAGGCTAGAGTGCGCAGGAAAGCAGAGAGGGCCAAATTGTGTGGGGCATTTGAAGGGGTTCCAGGAGGCAGTGAGGACCAGCAACACTTTTCCCCGCTGGCACCATTGTTGTAGCAGCAAAAGCTGGACGTTTGTCTTTTTTGCTCCGGAGGGCGCCAAGAGTGAAAAAAGGTGCTTTTGAGGCTAGAGTGCGCAGGAAAGCAGAGAGGGCCAAATTGTCTGGGGCATTTGAAGGGGTTCCAGGAGGCAGTGAGGACCAGCATCACTTTTCCCCGCTGGCACCTTTTCTGTGGCAGCAAAAGCTGGACGTTTGTCTTTTTTGCTCCAAACAGCGGCGAAAGTGAAAAAAGGTGCTTTTGAGGCTAGAGTGCGCAGGAAAGCAGAGAGGGCCAAATTGTCTGGGGCATTTGAAGGGATTGCAGGAGGCAGTGAGGACCAGCATCACTTTTCCCCGCTGGCACCTTTGCTGTGGCAGCAAAAGCTGGACGTTTGTCTTTTTTGCTCCAAACAGCGGCGAAAGTGAAAAAAGGTGCTTTTGAGGCTAGAGTGGGCAGGAAAGCAGAGAGGGCCAAATTGTCTGGGGCATTTGAAGGGGTTCCAGGAGGCAGTGAGGACCAGCATCACTTTTCCCCGCTGGCACCTTTGCTGTGGCAGCAAAAGCTGGACGTTTGTCTTTTTTGCTCCAAACAGCGGCGAAAGTGAAAAAAGGTGCTTTTGAGGATAGAGTGCGCAGGAAAGCAGAGAGGGCCAAATTGTCTGGGGCATTTGAAGGGGTTCCAGGAGGCAGTGAGGACCAGCATCACTTTTCCCCGCTGGCACCATTGTTGTAGAAGTAAAAGCTGGACGATTGTCTTTTTTGCTCCGGAGGGCGCCAAGAGTGAAAAAAGGTGCTTTTGAGGCTAGAGTGCGAAGGAAAGCAGAGAGGGCCAAATTGTCTGGGGCATTTGAAGGGTTTCCAGGAGGCAGTGAGGACCAGCATCACTTTTCCCCGCTGGCCCCTTTGCTGTGGCAGCAAAAGCTGGACGTTTGTCTTTTTTGCTCCAAACAGCGGTGAAAGTGAAAAAAGGTGCTTTTAGACTAGAGTGCGCAGGAAAGCAGAGAGGGCCAAATTGTCTAGGGCATTTGAAGGGGTTCCAGGAGGCAGTGAGGACTAGCATCACTTTTCCCCGCTGGCACCTTTGCTGTGGCAGCAAAAGCTGGACGTTTGTCTTTTTTGCTCCAAACAGCGGCCAAATTGAAAAAAGGTGCTTTTGAGGCTAGAGTGCGCAGGAAAGCAGAGAGGGCCAAATTGCCTGGGGAATTTGAAGGGGTTCCATGAGGCAGTGAGGACCAGCATCACTTTTCCCCGCTGGCACCTTTGCTGTGGCAGCAAAAGCTGGACGTTTGTCTTTTTTGCTCCAAACAGCGGTGAAAGTGAAAAAAGGTGCTTTTGAGGCTAGAGTGGGCAGGAAAGCAGAGAGGGCCAAATTGTCTGGGGCATTTGAAGGGGTTCCAGGAGGCAGTGAGGACCAGCATCACTTTTCCCCGCTGGCACCTTTGCTGTGGCAGCAAAAGCTGGACGTTTGTCTTTTTTGCTCCAAACAGCGGCGAAAGTGAAAAAAGGTGCTTTTGAGGCTAGAGTGGGCAGGAAAGCAGAGAGGGCCAAATTGTGTGGGGCATTTGAAGGGGTTCCAGGAGGCAGTGAGGACCAGCAACACTTTTCCCCGCTGGCACCATTGTTGTAGCAGCAAAAGCTGGACGTTTGTCTTTTTTGCTCCGGAGGGCGCCAAGAGTGAAAAAAGGTGCTTTTGAGGCTAGAGTGCGCAGGAAAGCAGAGAGGGCCAAATTGTGTGGGGCATTTGAAGAGGTTCCAGGAGGCAGTGAGGACCAGCATCACTTTTCCCCGCTGGCACCTTTGCTGTGGCAGCAAAAGCTGGACGTTTTTCTATTTTTCTCGAAGGGCGCAAAGAGTGAAAAAAGGTGCTTTTGAGGCTAGAGTGCGCAGGAAAGCAGAGAGGGCCAAATTGTGTGGGGCATTTGAAGGGGTTCCAGGAGGCAGTGAGGACTAGCATCACTTTTCACCGCTGGCACCTTTGCTGTGGCAGCAAAAGCTGGACGTTTGTCTTTTTTGCTCCGGAGGGCGCCAAGAGTGAAAAAAGGTGCTTTTGAGGCTAGAGTGCGCAGGAAAGCAGAGAGGGCCAAATTGTGTGGGGCATTTGAAGGGGTTCCAGGAGGCAGTGAGGACCAGCATGACTTTTCCCCGCTGGCACCTTTGCTGTGGCAGCAAAAGCTGGACGTTTGTCTTTTTTGCTCCAAACAGCGGCGAAAGTGAAAAAAGGTGCTTTTGAGGATAGAGTGCGCAGGAAAGCAGAGAGGGCCAAATTGTCTGGGGCATTTGAAGGGGTTGCAGGAGGCAGTGATAAGCAGCATCACTTTTCCCCGCTGGCACCTTTGCTGTGGCAGCAAAAGCTGGACGTTTGTCTTTTTGGCTCCAAATAGCACCGAAAGTGAAAAAAGGTGCTTTTGAGGCTAGAGTGCGCAGGAAAGCAGAGAGGGCCAAATTGTGTGGGGCATTTGAAGGGGTTCCAGGAGGCAGTGAGGACCAGCAACACTTTTCCCCGCTGGCACCATTGTTGTAGCAGCAAAAGCTGGACGTTTGTCTTTTTTGCTCCGGAGGGCGCCAAGAGTGAAAAAAGGTGCTTTTGAGGCTAGAGTGGGCAGGACAGCAGAGAGGGCCAAATTGTCTGGGGCATTTGAAGGGGTTCCAGGAGTCAGTGAGGACCAGCATCACTTTTCCCCGCTGGCACCTTTTCTGTGGCAGCAAAAGCTGGACGTTTGTCTTTTTTGCTCCAAACAGCGGCGAAAGTGAAAAAAGGTGCTTTTGAGGCTTGGGTCCGTAGGAAAGCAGAGAGGGCCAAATTGTCTGGGGCATTTGAAGGGGTTCCAGGAGGCAGTGAGGACCAGCATCACTTTTCCCCGCTGGCACCTTTGCTGTGGCAGCAAAAGCTGGACGTTTGTCTTTTTTGCTCCAAACAGCGGCGAAAGTGAAAAAAGGTGCTTTTGAGGATAGAGTGGGCAGGAAAGCAGAGAGGGCCAAATTGTGTGGGGCATTTGAAGGGGTTCCAGGAGGCAGTGAGGACCAGCATCACTTTTCCCCGCTGGCACCATTGTTGTAGCAGCAAAAGCTGGACGATTGTCTTTTTTGCTCCGGAGGGCGCCAAGAGTGAAAAAAGGTGCTTTTGAGGCTAGAGTGCGCAGGAAAGCAGAGAGGGCCAAATTGTCTGGGGTATTTGAAGGGTTTCCAGGAGGCAGTGAGGACCAGCATCACTTTTCCCCGCTGGCACCTTTGCTGTGGTAGCAAAAGGTGGACGTTTGTCTTTTTTGCTCCAAACAGCGGCGAAAGTGAAAAAAGGTGCTTTTGAGGCTAGGGTCAGCAGGAAAGCAGAGAGGGCCAAATTGTGTGGGGCATTTGAAGGGGTTCTAGGAGGCAGTGAGGACCAGCATCACTTTTCCCCGCTGGCACCATTGTTGTGGCAGCAAAAGCTGGACGATTGTCTTTTTTGCTCCGGAGGGCGCCAAGAGTGAAAAAAGGTGCTTTTGAGGCTAGAGTGCGCAGGAAAGCAGAGAGGGCCAAATTGTGTGGGGCATTTGAAGGGGTTCCAGGAGGCAGTGAGGACCAGCATCACTTTTCCCCGCTGGCACCTCTGCTGTGGCAGCAAAAGCTGGACGTTTGTCTTTTTTGCTCCAAACAGCGGCGAAAGTGAATAAAGGTGCTTTTGAGGATAGAGTGCGCAGGAAAGCAGAGAGGGCCAAATTGTCTGGGGCATTTGAAGGGGTTGCAGGAGGCAGTGAGAAGCAGCATCACTTTTCCCCGCTGGCACCTTTGCTGTGGCAGCAAAAGCTGGACGTTTGTCTTTTTGGCTCCAAACAGCACCGAAAGTGAAAAAAGGTGCTTTTGAGGCTAGAGTGCGCAGGAAAGCAGAGAGGGCCAAATTGTGTGGGGCATTTGAAGGGGTTCCAGGAGGCAGTGAGGACCAGCAACACTTTTCCCCGCTGGCACCATTGTTGTAGCAGCAAAAGCTGGACGTTTGTCTTTTTTGCTCCGGAGGGCGCCAAGAGTGAAAAAAGGTGCTTTTGAGGCTAGAGTGCGCAGGAAAGCAGAGAGGGCCAAATTGTCTGGGGTATTTGAAGGGTTTCCAGGAGGCAGTGAGGACCAGCATCACTTTTCCCCGCTGGCACCTTTGCTGTGGCAGCAAAAGGTGGACGTTTGTCTTTTTTGCTCCAAACTGCGGCGAAAGTGAAAAAAGGTGCTTTTGAGGCTAGGGTCAGCAGGAAAGCAGAGAGGGCCAAATTGTGTGGGGCATTTGAAGGGGTTCTAGGAGGCAGTGAGGACCAGCATCACTTTTCCCCGCTGGCACCATTGTTGTGGCAGCAAAAGCTGGACGATTGTCTTTTTTGCTCCGGAGGGCGCCAAGAGTGAAAAAAGGTGCTTTTGAGGCTAGAGTGCGCAGGAAAGCAGAGAGGGCCAAATTGTCTGGGGCATTTGAAGGGGTTCCAGGAGGCAGTGAGGACCAGCATCACTTTTCCCCGCTGGCACCTTTGCTGTGGCAGCAAAAGCTGGACGTTTGTCTTTTTTGCTACAAACAGCGGCGAAAGTGAAAAAAGGTGCTTTTGAGGATAGAGTGCGCAGGAAAGCAGAGAGGGCCAAATTGTCTGGGGCATTTGAAGGGGTTCCAGGAGGCAGTGAGGACCAGCATCACTTTTCCCCGCTGGCACCTTTGCTGTGGCAGCAAAAGCTGGACGTTTGTCTTTTTTGCTCCGGAGGGCACCAAGAGTGAAAAAAGGTGCTTTTGAGGCTACAGTCAGGTAGGCAAGCAGAGAGGGCCAAATTGTGTGGGGCATTTGAAGGGGTTCCAGGAGGCAGTGAGGACCAGCATGACTTTTCCCCGCTGGCACCTTTGCTGTGGCAGCAAAAGCTGGACGTTTGTCTTTTTGGTACCGGAGGGGGCCAAGAGTGAAAAAAGGTGCTTTTGAGGATAGTGTCCACAGGAAAGCAGAGAGGGCCAAATTGTCTGGGGCATTTGAAAGGGTTCCAGGAGGCAGTGAGGACCAGCATCACTTTTCCCCGCTGGAACCTTTGCTGTGGCAGCAAAAGCTGGACGTTTGTCTTTTTTGCTCCAAACAGCGGCGAAAGTGAAATAAGGTCCTTTTGAGGCTAGGGTAAGCAGGAAAGCAGAGAGGGCCAAATTGTGTGGGGCATTTGAAGGGGTTCCATGAGGCAGTGAGGACCAGCATCACTTTTCCCCGCTGGCACCTTTGCTGTGGCAGCAAAAGCTGGACGTTTGTCTTTTTTGCTCCAAACAGTGGTGAAAGTGAAAAAAGGTGCTTTTAGGCTAGAGTGCGCAGGAAAGCAGAGAGGGCCAAATTGCCTGGGGAATTTGAAGGGGTTCCATGAGGCAGTGAGGACCAGCATCACTTTTCCCCGCTGGCACCTTTGCTGTGGCAGCAAAAGCTGGACGTTTGTCTTTTTTGCTACAAACAGCGGCGAAAGTGAAAAAAGGTGCTTTTGAGGCTAGAGTGCGCAGGAAAGCAGAGAGGGCCAAATTGTCTGGGGCATTTGAAGGGGTTCCAGGAGGCAGTGAGGACCAGCAACACTTTTCCCCGCTGGCACCATTGTTGTAGCAGGAAAAGCTGGACGTTTGTCTTTTTTGCTCCGGAGGGCGCCAAGAGTGAAAAAAGGTGCTTTTGAGGCTAGAGTGCGCAGGAAAGCAGAGAGGGCCAAATTGTCTGGGGCATTTGAAGGGGTTCCAGGAGGCAGAGAGGACTAGCATCACTTTTCACCGCTGGCACCTTTGCTGTGGCAGCAAAAGCTGGACGTTTGTCTTTTTTGCTACAAACAGCGGCGAAAGTGAAAAAAGGTGCTTTTGAGGATAGAGTGGGCAGGAAAGCAGAGAGAGCCAAATTGTGTGGGGCATTTGAAGGGGTTCCAGGAGGCAGTGAGGACCAGCATCACTTTTCCCCGCTGGCACCATTGCTGTGGCAGCAAAAGCTGGACGTTTGTCTTTTTTGCTCCGGAGGGCGCCAAGAGTGAAAAAAGGTGCTTTTGAGGCTAGAGTGCGCAGGAAAGCTGAGAGGGCCAAATTGCCTGAGGCATTTGAAGGGGTTCCAGGAGGCAGTGAGGACTAGCATCACTTTTCCCCGCTGGCACCTTTGCTGTGGCAGCAAAAGCTGGACGTTTGTCTTTTTTGCTCCAAACAGCGGCGAAAGTGAAAAAAGGTGCTTTTGAGGATAGAGTGCGCAGGAAAGCAGAGAGGGCCAAATTGTCTGGGGCATTTGAAGGGGTTGCAGGAGGCAGTGAGAAGCAGCATCACTTTTCCCCGCTGGCACCTTTGCTGTGGCAGCAAAAGCTGGACGTTTGTCTTTTTGGCTCCAAACAGCACCGAAAGTGAAAAAAGGTGCTTTTGAGGCTAGAGTGCACAGGAAAGCAGAGAGGGCCAAATTGTGTGGGGCATTTGAAGGGGTTCCAGGAGGCAGTGAGGACCAGCAACACTTTTCCCCGCTGGCACCATTGTTGTAGCAGCAAAAGCTGGACGTTTGTCTTTTTTGCTCCGGAGGGCGCCAAGAGTGAAAAAAGGTGCTTTTGAGGCTAGAGTGCGCAGGAAAGCAGAGAGGGCCAAATTGTCTGGGGCATTTGAAGGGGTTCCAAGAGGCAGTGAGGACCAGCATCACTTTTCCCCGCTGGCACCTTTGCTGTGGCAGCAAAAGCTGGACGTTTGTCTTTTTTGCTCCAAACAGCGGCGAAAGTGAAAAAAGGTGCTTTTGAGGCTAGAGTGCGCAGGAAAGCAGAGAGGGCCAAATTGTCTGGGGCATTTGAAGTGGTTCCAGGAGGCAGTGAGGACCAGCATCACTTTTCCCCGCTGGCACCTTTGCTGTGGCAGCAAAAGCTGGACGTTTGTCTTTTTTGCTCCAAACAGCGCCGAAAGTGAAAAAAGGTGCTTTTGAGGCTAGAGTGCGCAGAAAAGCAGAGAGGGCCAAATTGTGTGGGGCATTTGAAGGGGTTCCAGGAGGCAGTGAGGACCAGCATCACTTTTCCACGCTGGCACCTTTGCTGTGGCAGCAAAAGCTGGACGTTTGTCTTTTTTGCTCCGGAGGGCGCCAAGAGTGAAAAAAGGTGCTTTTGAGGCTAGAGTGCGCAGGAAAGCAGAGAGGGCCAAATTGTCTGGGGCATTTGAAGGGGTTCCAGGAGGCAGTGAGGACCAGCATCACTTTTCCCCGCTGGCACCTTTGCTGTGGCAGCAAAAGCTGGACGTTTTTCTATTTTTCTCGAAGGGCGCAAAGAGTGAAAAAAGGTGCTTTTGCGGCTAGAGTGGGCAGGAAAGCAGAGAGGGCCAAATTGTCTGGGGCATTTGAAGGGGTTCCAGGAGGCAGTGAGGACTAGCATCACTTTTCCCCGCTGGCACCTTTGCTGTGGCAGCAAAAGCTGGACGTTTGTCTTTTTTGCTACAAACAGCGCCGAAAGTGAAAAAAGGTGCTTTTGAGGCTAGAGTGGGCAGGAAAGCAGAGAGGGCCAAATTGTCTGGGGCATTTGAAGGGGTTCCAGGAGGCAGTGAGGACCAGCATCACTTTTCCCCGCTGGCACCTTTGCTGTGGCAGCAAAAGCTGGACGTTTGTCTTTTTTGCTACAAACAGCGCCGAAAGTGAAAAAAGGTGCTTTTGAGGATAGAGTGGGCAGGAAAGCAGAGAGAGCCAAATTGTGTGGGGCATTTGAAGGGGTTCCAGGAGGCAGTGAGGACCAGCATCACTTTTCCCCGCTGGCACCATTGCTGTGGCAGCAAAAGCTGGACGTTTGTCTTTTTTGCTCCGGAGGGCGCCAAGAGTGAAAAAAGGTGCTTTTGAGGCTAGAGTGCGCAGGAAAGCTGAGAGGGCCAAATTGCCTGAGGCATTTGAAGGGGTTCCAGGAGGCAGTGAGGACTAGCATCACTTTTCCCCGCTGGCACCTTTGCTGTGGCAGCAAAAGCTGGACGTTTGTCTTTTTTGCTCCAAACAGCGGCGAAAGTGAAAAAAGTTGCTTTTGAGGATAGAGTGCGCAGGAAAGCAGAGAGGGCCAAATTGTGTGGGGCATTTGAAGGGGTTCTAGGAGGCAGTGAGGACCAGCATCACTTTTCCCCGCTGGCACCATTGTTGTGGCAGCAAAAGCTGGACGATTGTCTTTTTTGCTCCGGAGGGCGCCAAGAGTGAAAAAAGGTGCTTTTGAGGCTAGAGTGCGCAGGAAAGCAGAGAGGGCCAAATTGTCTGGGGCATTTGAAGGGGTTCCAGGAGGCAGTGAGGACCAGCATCACTTTTCCCCGCTGGCACCTCTGCTGTGGCAGCAAAAGCTGGACGTTTGTCTTTTTTGCTCCAAACAGCGGCGAAAGTGAATAAAGGTGCTTTTGAGGATAGAGTGCGCAGGAAAGCAGAGAGGGCCAAATTGTCTGGGGCATTTGAAGGGGTTGCAGGAGGCAGTGAGAAGCAGCATCACTTTTCCCCGCTGGCACCTTTGCTGTGGCAGCAAAAGCTGGACGTTTGTCTTTTTGGCTCCAAACAGCACCGAAAGTGAAAAAAGGTGCTTTTGAGGCTAGAGTGCGCAGGAAAGCAGAGAGGGCCAAATTGTGTGGGGCATTTGAAGGGGTTCCAGGAGGCAGTGAGGACCAGCAACACTTTTCCCCGCTGGCACCATTGTTGTAGCAGCAAAAGCTGGACGTTTGTCTTTTTTGCTCCGGAGGGCGCCAAGAGTGAAAAAAGGTGCTTTTGAGGCTAGAGTGCGCAGGAAAGCAGAGAGGGCCAAATTGTCTGGGGTATTTGAAGGGTTTCCAGGAGGCAGTGAGGACCAGCATCACTTTTCCCCGCTGGCACCTTTGCTGTGGCAGCAAAAGGTGGACGTTTGTCTTTTTTGCTCCAAACTGCGGCGAAAGTGAAAAAAGGTGCTTTTGAGGCTAGGGTCAGCAGGAAAGCAGAGAGGGCCAAATTGTGTGGGGCATTTGAAGGGGTTCTAGGAGGCAGTGAGGACCAGCATCACTTTTCCCCGCTGGCACCATTGTTGTGGCAGCAAAAGCTGGACGATTGTCTTTTTTGCTCCGGAGGGCGCCAAGAGTGAAAAAAGGTGCTTTTGAGGCTAGAGTGCGCAGGAAAGCAGAGAGGGCCAAATTGTCTGGGGCATTTGAAGGGGTTCCAGGAGGCAGTGAGGACCAGCATCACTTTTCCCCGCTGGCACCTTTGCTGTGGCAGCAAAAGCTGGACGTTTGTCTTTTTTGCTACAAACAGCGGCGAAAGTGAAAAAAGGTGCTTTTGAGGATAGAGTGCGCAGGAAAGCAGAGAGGGCCAAATTGTCTGGGGCATTTGAAGGGGTTCCAGGAGGCAGTGAGGACCAGCATCACTTTTCCCCGCTGGCACCTTTGCTGTGGCAGCAAAAGCTGGACGTTTGTCTTTTTTGCTCCGGAGGGCACCAAGAGTGAAAAAAGGTGCTTTTGAGGCTACAGTCAGGTAGGCAAGCAGAGAGGGCCAAATTGTGTGGGGCATTTGAAGGGGTTCCAGGAGGCAGTGAGGACCAGCATGACTTTTCCCCGCTGGCACCTTTGCTGTGGCAGCAAAAGCTGGACGTTTGTCTTTTTGGTACCGGAGGGGGCCAAGAGTGAAAAAAGGTGCTTTTGAGGATAGTGTCCACAGGAAAGCAGAGAGGGCCAAATTGTCTGGGGCATTTGAAAGGGTTCCAGGAGGCAGTGAGGACCAGCATCACTTTTCCCCGCTGGAACCTTTGCTGTGGCAGCAAAAGCTGGACGTTTGTCTTTTTTGCTCCAAACAGCGGCGAAAGTGAAATAAGGTCCTTTTGAGGCTAGGGTAAGCAGGAAAGCAGAGAGGGCCAAATTGTGTGGGGCATTTGAAGGGGTTCCATGAGGCAGTGAGGACCAGCATCACTTTTCCCCGCTGGCACCTTTGCTGTGGCAGCAAAAGCTGGACGTTTGTCTTTTTTGCTCCAAACAGTGGTGAAAGTGAAAAAAGGTGCTTTTAGGCTAGAGTGCGCAGGAAAGCAGAGAGGGCCAAATTGCCTGGGGAATTTGAAGGGGTTCCATGAGGCAGTGAGGACCAGCATCACTTTTCCCCGCTGGCACCTTTGCTGTGGCAGCAAAAGCTGGACGTTTGTCTTTTTTGCTACAAACAGCGGCGAAAGTGAAAAAAGGTGCTTTTGAGGCTAGAGTGCGCAGGAAAGCAGAGAGGGCCAAATTGTCTGGGGCATTTGAAGGGGTTCCAGGAGGCAGTGAGGACCAGCAACACTTTTCCCCGCTGGCACCATTGTTGTAGCAGGAAAAGCTGGACGTTTGTCTTTTTTGCTCCGGAGGGCGCCAAGAGTGAAAAAAGGTGCTTTTGAGGCTAGAGTGCGCAGGAAAGCAGAGAGGGCCAAATTGTCTGGGGCATTTGAAGGGGTTCCAGGAGGCAGAGAGGACTAGCATCACTTTTCACCGCTGGCACCTTTGCTGTGGCAGCAAAAGCTGGACGTTTGTCTTTTTTGCTACAAACAGCGGCGAAAGTGAAAAAAGGTGCTTTTGAGGATAGAGTGGGCAGGAAAGCAGAGAGAGCCAAATTGTGTGGGGCATTTGAAGGGGTTCCAGGAGGCAGTGAGGACCAGCATCACTTTTCCCCGCTGGCACCATTGCTGTGGCAGCAAAAGCTGGACGTTTGTCTTTTTTGCTCCGGAGGGCGCCAAGAGTGAAAAAAGGTGCTTTTGAGGCTAGAGTGCGCAGGAAAGCTGAGAGGGCCAAATTGCCTGAGGCATTTGAAGGGGTTCCAGGAGGCAGTGAGGACTAGCATCACTTTTCCCCGCTGGCACCTTTGCTGTGGCAGCAAAAGCTGGACGTTTGTCTTTTTTGCTCCAAACAGCGGCGAAAGTGAAAAAAGGTGCTTTTGAGGATAGAGTGCGCAGGAAAGCAGAGAGGGCCAAATTGTCTGGGGCATTTGAAGGGGTTGCAGGAGGCAGTGAGAAGCAGCATCACTTTTCCCCGCTGGCACCTTTGCTGTGGCAGCAAAAGCTGGACGTTTGTCTTTTTGGCTCCAAACAGCACCGAAAGTGAAAAAAGGTGCTTTTGAGGCTAGAGTGCACAGGAAAGCAGAGAGGGCCAAATTGTGTGGGGCATTTGAAGGGGTTCCAGGAGGCAGTGAGGACCAGCAACACTTTTCCCCGCTGGCACCATTGTTGTAGCAGCAAAAGCTGGACGTTTGTCTTTTTTGCTCCGGAGGGCGCCAAGAGTGAAAAAAGGTGCTTTTGAGGCTAGAGTGCGCAGGAAAGCAGAGAGGGCCAAATTGTCTGGGGCATTTGAAGGGGTTCCAAGAGGCAGTGAGGACCAGCATCACTTTTCCCCGCTGGCACCTTTGCTGTGGCAGCAAAAGCTGGACGTTTGTCTTTTTTGCTCCAAACAGCGGCGAAAGTGAAAAAAGGTGCTTTTGAGGCTAGAGTGCGCAGGAAAGCAGAGAGGGCCAAATTGTCTGGGGCATTTGAAGGGGTTCCAGGAGGCAGTGAGGACCAGCATCACTTTTCCCCGCTGGCACCTTTGCTGTGGCAGCAAAAGCTGGACGTTTGTCTTTTTTGCTCCAAACAGCGCCGAAAGTGAAAAAAGGTGCTTTTGAGGCTAGAGTGCGCAGGAAAGCAGAGAGGGCCAAATTGTCTGGGGCATTTGAAGGGGTTCCAGGAGGCAGTGAGGACCAGCATCACTTTTCCCCGCTGGCACCTTTGCTGTGGCAGCAAAAGCTGGACGTTTGTCTTTTTTGCTCTAAACAGCGGTGAAAGTGAAAAAAGGTGCTTTTGAGGCTAGAGTGCGCAGAAAAGCAGAGAGGGCCAAATTGTGTGGGGCATTTGAAGGGGTTCCAGGAGGCAGTGAGGACCAGCATCACTTTTCCACGCTGGCACCTTTGCTGTGGCAGCAAAAGCTGGACGTTTGTCTTTTTTGCTCCGGAGGGCGCCAAGAGTGAAAAAAGGTGCTTTTGAGGCTAGAGTGCGCAGGAAAGCAGAAAGGGCCAAATTGTCTGGGGCATTTGAAGGGGTTCCAGGAGGCAGTGAGGACCAGCATCACTTTTCCCCGCTGGCACCTTTGCTGTGGCAGCAAAAGCTGGACGTTTTTCTATTTTTCTCGAAGGGCGCAAAGAGTGAAAAAAGGTGCTTTTGCGGCTAGAGTGGGCAGGAAAGCAGAGAGGGCCAAATTGTCTGGGGCATTTGAAGGGGTTCCAGGAGGCAGTGAGGACTAACATCACTTTTCCCCGCTGGCACCTTTGCTGTGGCAGCAAAAGCTGGACGTTTGTCTTTTTTGCTACAAACAGCGCCGAAAGTGAAAAAAGGTGCTTTTGAGGCTAGAGTGGGCAGGAAAGCAGAGAGGGCCAAATTGTCTGGGGCATTTGAAGGGGTTCCAGGAGGCAGTGAGGACCAGCATCACTTTTCCCCGCTGGCACCTTTGCTGTGGCAGCAAAAGCTGGACGTTTGTCTTTTTTGCTACAAACAGCGCCGAAAGTGAAAAAAGGTGCTTTTGAGGATAGAGTGGGCAGGAAAGCAGAGAGAGCCAAATTGTGTGGGGCATTTGAAGGGGTTCCAGGAGGCAGTGAGGACCAGCATCACTTTTCCCCGCTGGCACCATTGCTGTGGCAGCAAAAGCTGGACGTTTGTCTTTTTTGCTCCGGAGGGCGCCAAGAGTGAAAAAAGGTGCTTTTGAGGCTAGAGTGCGCAGGAAAGCTGAGAGGGCCAAATTGCCTGAGGCATTTGAAGGGGTTCCAGGAGGCAGTGAGGACTAGCATCACTTTTCCCCGCTGGCACCTTTGCTGTGGCAGCAAAAGCTGGACGTTTGTCTTTTTTGCTCCAAACAGCGGCGAAAGTGAAAAAAGGTGCTTTTGAGGATAGCGTGCGCAGGAAAGCAGAGAGGGCCAAATTGTGTGGGGCATTTGAAGGGGTTCCAGGAGGCAGTGAGAAGCAGCATCACTTTTCCCCGCTGGCACCATTGCTGTGGCAGCAAAAGCTGGACGTTTGTCTTTTTTGCTCCGGAGGGCGCCAAGAGTGAAAAAAGGTGCTTTTGAGGCTAGAGTCCGCAGGAAAGCAGAGAGGGCCAAATTGTCTGGGGCATTTGAAGGGGTTCCAGGAGGCAGTGAGAAGCAGCATCACTTTTCCCCGCTGGCACCTTTGATGTGGCAGCAAAAGCTGGACGTTTGTCTTTTTGGCTCCGGAGGGCGCCAAGAGTGAAAAAAGGGACTTTTGAGGATAGTGTCCACATGAAAGCAGAGAGGGCCAAATTGCGTGGGGCATTTGAAAGGGTTCCAGGAGGCAGTGAGGACCAGCATCACATTTCC
Source organism: Vanellus vanellus (assembly GCF_965231255.1). NCBI lineage: Eukaryota > Metazoa > Chordata > Aves > Charadriiformes > Charadriidae > Vanellus > Vanellus vanellus. The sequence continues at coordinate 86,563 of NW_028127425.1, forward strand.
CCGCTGGCACCTTTGCTGTGGCAGCAAAAGCTGGACGTTTGTCTTTTTTGCTCCAAACAGCGGCGAAATTGAAAAAAGGTGCTTTTGAGGCTTGGGTCCGTAGGAAAGCAGAGAGGGCCAAATTGTCTGGGGCATTTGAAGGGGTTCCAGGAGGCAGTGAGGACCAGCATGACTTTTCCCCGCTGGCACCTTTGCTGTGGCAGCAAAAGCTGGACGTTTGTCTTTTTTGCTCCGGAGGGCGCCAAGAGTGAAAAATGTGCTTTTGAGGCTAGAGTCCGCAGGAAAGCAGAGAGGGCCAAATTGTCTGGGGCATTTGAAGGGGTTCCAGGGGGCAGTGAGGACCAGCATCACTTTTCCCCGCTGGCACCTTTGCTGTGGCAGCAAAAGCTGGACGTTTGTCTTTTTGGCTCCGGAGGGCGCCAAGATTGAAAAAAGGTGCTTTTGAGGATAGTGTCCACAGGAAAGCAAAGAGGGCCAAATTGTCTGGGGCATTTGAAAGGGTTCCAGGAGGCAGTGAGGACCAGCATGACTTTTCCCCGCTGGCACCTTTGCTGTGGCAGCAAAAGCTGGACGTTTGTCTTTTTTGCTCCGGAGGGCGCCAAGAGTGAAAAAAGGTGCTTTTGAGGCTAGAGTGCGCAGGAAAGCAGAGAGGGCCAAATTGTCTGGGGCATTTGAAGGGGTTCCAGGAGGCAGTGAGGACCAGCATCACTTTTCCCCGCTGGCACCTTTGCTGTGGCAGCAAAAGCTGGACGTTTTTCTATTTTTCTCGAAGGGCGCAAAGAGTGAAAAAAGGTGCTTTTGAGGCTAGAGTGCGCAGGAAAGCAGAGAGGGCCAAATTGTCTGGGGCATTTGAAGGGGTTCCAGGAGGCAGTGAGGACTAGCATCACTTTTCCCCGCTGGCACCTTTGCTGTGGCAGCAAAAGCTGGACGTTTGTGTTTTTTGCTCCAAACAGCGGCGAAAGTGAAAAAAGGTGCTTTTGAGGATAGAGTGGGCAGGAAAGCAGAGAGGGCCAAATTGTGTGGGGCATTTGAAGGGGTTCCAGGAGGCAGTGAGGACCAGCATGACTTTTCCCCGCTGGCACCTTTGCTGTGGCAGCAAAAGCTGGACGTTTGTCTTTTTTGCTCCAAACAGCGGCGAAAGTGAAAAAAGGTGCTTTTGACGCTAGGGTCAGCAGGAAAGCAGAGAGGGCCAAATTGTGTGGGGCATTTGAAGGGGTTCTAGGAGGCAGTGAGGACCAGCATCACTTTTCCCCGCTGGCACCATTGTTGTGGCAGCAAAAGCTGGACGTTTGTCTATTTTGCTCCGGAGGGCGCCAAGAGTGAAAAAAGGTGCTTTTGAGGCTAGAGTGCGAAGGAAAGCAGAGAGGGCCAAATTGTGTGGGGCATTTGAAGGGGTTCCAGGAGGCAGTGAGGACCAGCATCACTTTTCCCCGCTGGCACCTTTGCTGTGGCAGCAAAAGCTGGACGTTTGTCTTTTTTGCTCTAAACAGCGGCGAAAGTGAAAAAAGGTGCTTTTGAGGCTAGAGTGCGCAGAAAAGCAGAGAGGGCCAAATTGTGTGGGGCATTTGAAGGGGTTCCAGGAGGCAGTGAGGACCAGCATCACTTTTCCACGCTGGCACCTTTGCTGTGGCAGCAAAAGCTGGACGTTTGTCTTTTTTGCTCCGGAGGGCGCCAAGAGTGAAAAAAGGTGCTTTTGAGGCTAGAGTGCGCAGGAAAGCAGAGAGGGCCAAATTGTCTGGGGCATTTGAAGGGGTTCCAGGAGGCAGTGAGGACCAGCATCACTTTTCCCCGCTGGCACCTTTGCTGTGGCAGCAAAAGCTGGACGTTTTTCTATTTTTCTCGAAGGGCGCAAAGAGTGAAAAAAGGTGCTTTTGCGGCTAGAGTGGGCAGGAAAGCAGAGAGGGCCAAATTGTCTGGGGCATTTGAAGGGGTTGCAGGAGGCAGTGAGGACTAGCATCACTTTTCCCCGCTGGCACCTTTGCTGTGGCAGCAAAAGCTGGACGTTTGTCTTTTTTGCTACAAACAGCGCCGAAAGTGAAAAAAGGTGCTTTTGAGGCTAGAGTGGGCAGGAAAGCAGAGAGGGCCAAATTGTCTGGGGCATTTGAAGGGGTTCCAGGAGGCAGTGAGGACCAGCATCACTTTTCCCCGCTGGCACCTTTGCTGTGGCAGCAAAAGCTGGACGTTTGTCTTTTTTGCTACAAACAGCGCCGAAAGTGAAAAAAGGTGCTTTTGAGGATAGAGTGGGCAGGAAAGCAGAGAGGGCCAAATTGTCTGGGGCATTTGAAGGGGTTCCAGGAGGCAGTGAGGACCAGCATCACTTTTCCCCGCTGGCACCATTGCTGTGGCAGCAAAAGCTGGACGTTTGTCTTTTTTGCTCCGGAGGGCGCCAAGAGTGAAAAAAGGTGCTTTTGAGGCTAGAGTCCGCAGGAAAGCAGAGAGGGCCAAATTGTCTGGGGCATTTGAAGGGGTTCCATGAGGCAGTGAGGACTAGCATAACTTTTCCCCACTGGCACCTTTGCTGTGGCAGCAAAAGCTGGACGTTTGTCTTTTTGGCTCCGGAGGGCGCCAAGAGTGAAAAAAGGTGCTTTTGAGGATAGTGTCCACAGGAAAGCAGAGAGGGCCAAATTGCGTGGGGCATTTGAAAGGGTTCCAGGAGGCAGTGAGGACCAGCATCACATTTCCCCGCTGGCACCTTTGCTGTGGCAGCAAAAGCTGGACGTTTGTCTTTTTTGCTCCAAAAAGCGGCGAAATTGAAAAAAGGTGCTTTTGAGGCTTGGGTCCGTAGGAAAGCAGAGAGGGCCAAATTGTCTGGGGCATTTGAAGGGGTTCCAGGAGGCAGTGAGGACCAGCATGACTTTTCCCTGCTGGCACCTTTGCTGTGGCAGCAAAAGCTGGACGTTTGTCTTTTTTGCTCCGGAGGGCGCCAAGAGTGAAAAATGTGCTTTTGAGGCTAGAGTCCGCAGGAAAGCAGAGAGGGCCAAATTGTCTGGGGCATTTGAAGGGGTTCCAGGAGGCAGTGAGGACCAGCATCACTTTTCCCCGCTGGCACCTTTGCTGTGGCAGCAAAAGCTGGACGTTTGTCTTTTTGGCTCCGGAGGGCGCCAAGATTGAAAAAAGGTGCTTTTGAGGCTAGAGTGCGCAGGAAAGCAGAGAGGGCCAAATTGTCTGGGGCATTTGAAGGGGTTCCAGGAGGCAGTGAGGACCAGCATCACTTTTCCCCGCTGGCACCTTTGCTGTGGCAGCAAAAGCTGGACGTTTTTCTATTTTTCTCGAAGGGCGCAAAGAGTGAAAAAAGGTGCTTTTGAGGCTAGAGTGCGCAGGAAAGCAGAGAGGGCCAAATTGTCTGGGGCATTTGAAGGGGTTCCAGGAGGCAGTGAGGACTAGCATCACTTTTCCCCGCTGGCACCTTTGCTGTGGCAGCAAAAGCTGGACGTTTGTCTTTTTTGCTCCAAACAGCGGCGAAAGTGAAAAAAGGTGCTTTTGAGGATAGAGTGGGCAGGAAAGCAGAGAGGGCCAAATTGTCTGGGGCATTTGAAGGGGTTCCAGGAGGCAGTGAGGACCAGCATCACTTTTCCCCGCTGGCACCTTTGCTGTGGCAGCAAAAGCTGGACGTTTGTCTTTTTTGCTCCAAACAGCGGCGAAAGTGAAAAAAGGTGCTTTTGAGGATAGAGTGCGCAGGAAAGCAGAGAGGGCCAAATTGTGTGGGGCATTTGAAGGGGTTCCAGGAGGCAGTGAGGACCAGCATCACTTTTCCACGCTGGCATCTTTGCTGTGGCAGCAAAAGCTGGACGTTTGTCTTTTTTGCTCCGGAGGGCGCCAAGAGTGAAAAAAGGTGCTTTTGAGGCTAGAGTGCGCAGGAAAGCAGAGAGGGCCAAATTGTCTGGGGCATTTGAAGGGGTTCCAGGAGGCAGTGAGGACCAGCATCACTTTTCCCCGCTGGCACCTTTGCTGTGGCAGCAAAAGCTGGACGTTTGTCTTTTTTGCTACAAACAGCGCCGAAAGTGAAAAAAGGTGCTTTTGAGGCTAGAGTGGGCAGGAAAGCAGAGAGGGCCAAATTGTCTGGGGCATTTGAAGGGGTTCCAGGAGGCAGTGAGGACCAGCATCACTTTTCCCCGCTGGCACCTTTGCTGTGGCAGCAAAAGCTGGACGTTTGTCTTTTTTGCTACAAACAGCGCCGAAAGTGAAAAAAGGTGCTTTTGAGGATAGAGTGGGCAGGAAAGCAGAGAGGGCCAAATTGTCTGGGGCATTTGAAGGGGTTCCAGGAGGCAGTGAGGACCAGCATCACTTTTCCCCGCTGGCACCATTGCTGTGGCAGCAAAAGCTGGACGTTTGTCTTTTTTGCTCCGGAGGGCGCCAAGAGTGAAAAAAGGTGCTTTTGAGGCTAGAGTCCGCAGGAAAGCAGAGAGGGCCAAATTGTCTGGGGCATTTGAAGGGGTTCCATGAGGCAGTGAGGACTAGCATAACTTTTCCCCACTGGCACCTTTGCTGTGGCAGCAAAAGCTGGACGTTTGTCTTTTTGGCTCCGGAGGGCGCCAAGAGTGAAAAAAGGTGCTTTTGAGGATAGTGTCCACAGGAAAGCAGAGAGGGCCAAATTGCGTGGGGCATTTGAAAGGGTTCCAGGAGGCAGTGAGGACCAGCATCACATTTCCCCGCTGGCACCTTTGCTGTGGCAGCAAAAGCTGGACGTTTGTCTTTTTTGCTCCAAAAAGCGGCGAAATTGAAAAAAGGTGCTTTTGAGGCTTGGGTCCGTAGGAAAGCAGAGAGGGCCAAATTGTCTGGGGCATTTGAAGGGGTTCCAGGAGGCAGTGAGGACCAGCATGACTTTTCCCTGCTGGCACCTTTGCTGTGGCAGCAAAAGCTGGACGTTTGTCTTTTTTGCTCTGGAGGGCGCCAAGAGTGAAAAATGTGCTTTTGAGGCTAGAGTCCGCAGGAAAGCAGAGAGGGCCAAATTGTCTGGGGCATTTGAAGGGGTTCCAGGAGGCAGTGAGGACCAGCATCACTTTTCCCCGCTGGCACCTTTGCTGTGGCAGCAAAAGCTGGACGTTTGTCTTTTTGGCTCCGGAGGGCGCCAAGATTGAAAAAAGGTGCTTTTGAGGATAGTGTCCACAGGAAAGCAGAGAGGGCCAAATTGTCTGGGGCATTTGAAAGGGTTCCAGGAGGCAGTGAGGACCAGCATGACTTTTCCCCGCTGGCACCTTTGCTGTGGCAGCAAAAGCTGGACGTTTGTCTTTTTTGCTCCGGAGGGCGCCAAGAGTGAAAAAAGGTGCTTTTGAGGCTAGAGTGCGCAGGAAAGCAGAGAGGGCCAAATTGTCTGGGGCATTTGAAGGGGTTCCAGGAGGCAGTGAGGACCAGCATCACTTTTCCCCGCTGGCACCTTTGCTGTGGCAGCAAAAGCTGGACGTTTTTCTATTTTTCTCGAAGGGCGCAAAGAGTGAAAAAAGGTGCTTTTGAGGCTAGAGTGCGCAGGAAAGCAGAGAGGGCCAAATTGTCTGGGGCATTTGAAGGGGTTCCAGGAGGCAGTGAGGACTAGCATCACTTTTCCCCGCTGGCACCTTTGCTGTGGCAGCAAAAGCTGGACGTTTGTCTTTTTTGCTCCAAACAGCGGCGAAAGTGAAAAAAGGTGCTTTTGAGGATAGAGTGGGCAGGAAAGCAGAGAGGGCCAAATTGTCTGGGGCATTTGAAGGGGTTCCAGGAGGCAGTGAGGACCAGCATCACTTTTCCCCGCTGGCACCTTTGCTGTGGCAGCAAAAGCTGGACGTTTGTCTTTTTTGCTCCAAACAGCGGCGAAAGTGAAAAAAGGTGCTTTTGAGGATAGAGTGCGCAGGAAAGCAGAGAGGGCCAAATTGTGTGGGGCATTTGAAGGGGTTCCAGGAGGCAGTGAGGACCAGCATCACTTTTCCACGCTGGCACCTTTGCTGTGGCAGCAAAAGCTGGACGTTTGTCTTTTTTGCTCCGGAGGGCGCCAAGAGTGAAAAAAGGTGCTTTTGAGGCTAGAGTGCGCAGGAAAGCAGAGAGGGCCAAATTGTCTGGGGCATTTGAAGGGGTTCCAGGAGGCAGTGAGGACCAGCATGACTTTTCCCCGCTGGCACCTTTGCTGTGGCAGCAAAAGCTGGACGTTTGTCTTTTTTGCTACAAACAGCGCCGAAAGTGAAAAAAGGTGCTTTTGAGGCTAGAGTGGGCAGGAAAGCAGAGAGGGCCAAATTGTCTGGGGCATTTGAAGGGGTTCCAGGAGGCAGTGAGGACCAGCATCACTTTTCCCCGCTGGCACCTTTGCTGTGGCAGCAAAAGCTGGACGTTTGTCTTTTTTGCTACAAACAGCGCCGAAAGTGAAAAAAGGTGCTTTTGAGGATAGAGTGGGCAGGAAAGCAGAGAGGGCCAAATTGTCTGGGGCATTTGAAGGGGTTCCAGGAGGCAGTGAGGACCAGCATCACTTTTCCCCGCTGGCACCATTGCTGTGGCAGCAAAAGCTGGACGTTTGTCTTTTTTGCTACAAACAGCGCCGAAAGTGAAAAAAGGTGCTTTTGAGGATAGAGTGGGCAGGAAAGCAGAGAGGGCCAAATTGTCTGGGGCATTTGAAGGGGTTCCAGGAGGCAGTGAGGACCAGCATCACTTTTCCCCGCTGGCACCATTGCTGTGGCAGCAAAAGCTGGACGTTTGTCTTTTTGGCTCCGGAGGGCGCCAAGAGTGAAAAAAGGTGCTTTTGAGGATAGTGTCCACAGGAAAGCAGAGAGGGCCAAATTGCGTGGGGCATTTGAAAGGGTTCCAGGAGGCAGTGAGGACCAGCATCACATTTCCCCGCTGGCACCTTTGCAGTGGCAGCAAAAGCTGGACGTTTGTCTTTTTTGCTCCAAACAGCGGCGAAATTGATAAAAGGTGCTTTTGAGGCTTGGGTCCGTAGGAAAGCAGAGAGGGCCAAATTGTCTGGGGCATTTGAAGGGGTTCCAGGAGGCAGTGAGGACCAGCATGACTTTTCCCCGCTGGCACCTTTGCTGTGGCAGCAAAAGCTGGACGTTTGTCTTTTTTGCTCCGGAGGGCGCCAAGAGTGAAAAATGTGCTTTTGAGGCTAGAGTCCGCAGGAAAGCAGAGAGGGCCAAATTGTCTGGGGCATTTGAAGGGGTTCCAGGAGGCAGTGAGGACCAGCATCACTTTTCCCCGCTGGCACCTTTGCTGTGGCAGCAAAAGCTGGACGTTTGTCTTTTTGGCTCCGGAGGGCGCCAAGATTGAAAAAAGGTGCTTTTGAGGATAGTGTCCACAGGAAAGCAGAGAGGGCCAAATTGTCTGGGGCATTTGAAAGGGTTCCAGGAGGCAGTGAGGACCAGCATGACTTTTCCCCGCTGGCACCTTTGCTGTGGCAGCAAAAGCTGGACGTTTGTCTTTTTTGCTCCGGAGGGCGCCAAGAGTGAAAAAAGGTGCTTTTGAGGCTAGAGTGCGCAGGAAAGCAGAGAGGGCCAAATTGTCTGGGGCATTTGAAGGGGTTCCAGGAGGCAGTGAGGACCAGCATCACTTTTCCCCGCTGGCACCTTTGCTGTGGCAGCAAAAGCTGGACGTTTTTCTATTTTTCTCGAAGGGCGCAAAGAGTGAAAAAAGGTGCTTTTGAGGCTAGAGTGCGCAGGAAAGCAGAGAGGGCCAAATTGTGTGGGGCATTTGAAGGGGTTCCAGGAGGCAGTGAGGACTAGCATCACTTTTCCCCGCTGGCACCTTTGCTGTGGCAGCAAAAGCTGGACGTTTGTCTTTTTTGCTCCAAACAGCGGCGAAAGTGAAAAAAGGTGCTTTTGAGGATAGAGTGGGCAGGAAAGCAGAGAGGGCCAAATTGTGTGGGGCATTTGAAGGGGTTCCAGGAGGCAGTGAGGACCAGCATCACTTTTCCCCGCTGGCACCATTGCTGTGGCAGCAAAAGCTGGACGTTTGTCTTTTTTGCTCCGGAGGGCGCCAAGAGTGAAAAAAGGTGCTTTTGAGGCTAGAGTGCGCAGGAAAGCTGAGAGGGCCAAATTGCCTGGGGCATTTGAAGGGGTTCCAGGAGGCAGTGAGGACTAGCATCACTTTTCCCCGCTGGCACCATTGCTGTGGCAGCAAAAGGTGGACGTTTGTCTTTTTTGCTCCAAACAGCAGCGAAAGTGAAAAAAGCTGCTTTTGAGGCTAGAGTGCGCAGGAAAGCAGAGAGGGCCAAATTGTCTGGGGCATTTGAAGGGGTTCCAGGAGGCAGTGAGGACCAGCATCACTTTTCCCCGCTGGCACCTTTGCTGTGGCAGCAAAAGCTGGACGTTTGTCTTTTTTGCTCCAAACAGCGGCGAAAGTGAAAAAAGGTGCTTTTGAGGATAGAGTGCGCAAGAAAGCAGAGAGGGCCAAATTGTCTGGGGCATTTGAAGGGGTTCCAGGAGGCAGTGAGGACCAGCATCACTTTTCCCCGCTGGCACCTTTGCTGTGGCAGCAAAAGCTGGACGTTTGTCTTTTTTGCTCCAAACAGCGGCGAAAGTGAAAAAAGGTGCTTTTGAGGATAGAGTGGGCAGGAAAGCAGAGAGGGCCAAATTGTCTGGGGCATTTGAAGGGGTTCCAGGAGGCAGTGAGGACCAGCATGACTTTTCCCCGCTGGCACCTTTGCTGTGGCAGCAAAAGCTGGACGTTTGTCTTTTTTGCTCCAAACAGCGGCGAAAGTGAAAAAAGGTGCTTTTGAGGCTAGGGTCAGCAGGAAAGCAGAGAGGGCCAAATTGTGTGGGGCATTTGAAGGGGTTCTAGGAGGCAGTGAGGACCAGCATCACTTTTCCCCGCTGGCACCATTGTTGTGGCAGCAAAAGCTGGACGTTTGTCTATTTTGCTCCGGAGGGCGCCAAGAGTGAAAAAAGGTGCTTTTGAGGCTAGAGTGCGAAGGAAAGCAGAGAGGGCCAAATTGTCTGGGGCATTTGAAGGGGTTCCAGGAGGCAGTGAGGACCAGCATCACTTTTCCCCGCTGGCACCTTTGCTGTGGCAGCAAAAGCTGGACGTTTTTTCTATTTTTCTCGAAGGGCGCAAAGAGTGAAAAAAGGTGCTTTTGCGGCTAGAGTGGGCAGGAAAGCAGAGAGGGCCAAATTGTCTGGGGCATTTGAAGGGGTTCCAGGAGGCAGTGAGGACTAGCATCACTTTTCCCCGCTGGCACCTTTGCTGTGGCAGCAAAAGCTGGACGTTTGTCTTTTTTGCTACAAACAGCGCCGAAAGTGAAAAAAGGTGCTTTTGAGGCTAGAGTGGGCAGGAAAGCAGAGAGGGCCAAATTGTCTGGGGCATTTGAAGGGGTTCCAGGAGGCAGTGAGGACCAGCATCACTTTTCCCCGCTGGCACCTTTGCTGTGGCAGCAAAAGCTGGACGTTTGTATTTTTTGCTACAAACAGCGGCGAAAGTGAAAAAAGGTGCTTTTGAGGATAGAGTGGGCAGGAAAGCAGAGAGGGCCAAATTGTCTGGGGCATTTGAAGGGGTTCCATGAGGCAGTGAGGACCAGCATCACTTTTCCCCGCTGGCACCATTGCTGTGGCAGCAAAAGCTGGACGTTTGTCTTTTTTGCTCCGGAGGGCGCCAAGAGTGAAAAAAGGTACTTTTGAGGCTAGAGTCCGCAGGAAAGCAGAGAGGGCCAAATTGTGTGGGGCATTTGAAGGGGTTCCATGAGGCAGTTTGGACTAGCATCACTGTTCCCCACTGGCACCTTTGCTGTGGCAGCAAAAGCTGGACGTTTGTCTTTTTTGCTCCAAACAGCGGCGAAAGTGAAAAAAGGTGCTTTTGAGGCTAGAGTGCGCAGGAAAGCAGAGAGGGCCAAATTGTCTGGGGCATTTGAAGGGGTTCCAGGAGGCAGTGAGGACCAGCATCACTTTTCCCCGCTGGCACCTTTGCTGTGGCAGCAAAAGCTGGACGTTTGTCTTTTTGGCTCCAAACAGCGGCGAAAGTGAAAAAAGGTGCTTTTGAGGCTTGGGTCCGTAGGAAAGCAGAGAGGGCCAAATTGTCTGGGGCATTTGAAGGGGTTCCAGGAGGCAGTGAGGACCAGCATCACATTTCCCCGCTGGCACCTTTGCTGTGGCAGCAAAAGCTGGACGTTTGTCTTTTTTGCTCCGGAGGGCGCCAAGAGTGAAAAATGTGCTTTTGAGGCTAGAGTCCGCAGGAAAGCAGAAAGGGCCAAATTGTCTGGGGCATTTGAAGGGGTTCCAGGAGGCAGTGAGGACCAGCATCACTTTTCCCCGCTGGCACCTTTGCTGTGGCAGCAAAAGCTGGACGTTTGTCTTTTTGGCTCCGGAGGGCGCCAAGATTGAAAAAAGGTGCTTTTGAGGATAGTGTCCACAGGAAAGCAGAGAGGGCCAAATTGTCTGGGGCATTTGAAAGGGTTCCAGGAGGCAGTGAGGACCAGCATGACTTTTCCCCGCTGGCACCTTTGCTGTGGCAGCAAAAGCTGGACGTTTGTCTTTTTTGCTCCAAACAGCGGCGAAAGTGAAAAAAGGTGCTTTTGAGGCTAGGGTCAGCAGGAAAGCAGAGAGGGCCAAATTGTGTGGGGCATTTGAAGGGGTTCTAGGAGGCAGTGAGGACCAGCATCACTTTTCCCCGCTGGCACCATTGTTGTGGCAGCAAAAGCTGGACGTTTGTCTATTTTGCTCCAGAGGGCGCCAAGAGTGAAAAAATGTGCTTTTGAGGCTAGAGTGCGAAGGAAAGCAGAGAGGGCCAAATTGTCTTGGGCATTTGAAGGGGTTCCAGGAGGCAGTGAGGACCAGCATCACTTTTCCCCGCTGGCACCTTTGCTGTGGCAGCAAAAGCTGGACGTTTGTCTTTTTTGCTCCGGAGGGCGCCAAGAGTGAAAAAAGGTGCTTTTGAGGCTAGAGTGCGCAGGAAAGCAGAGAGGGCCAAATTGTCTGGGGCATTTGAAGGGGTTCCAGGAGGCAGTGAGGACCAGCATCACTTTTCCCCGCTGGCACCTTTGCTGTGGCAGCAAAAGCTGGACGTTTTTCTATTTTTCTCGAAGGGCGCAAAGAGTGAAAAAAGGTGCTTTTGAGGCTAGAGTGCGCAGGAAAGCAGAGAGGGCCAAATTGTGTGGGGCATTTGAAGGGGTTCCAGGAGGCAGTGAGGACTAGCATCACTTTTCCCCGCTGGCACCTTTGCTGTGGCAGCAAAAGCTGGACGTTTGTCTTTTTTGCTCCAAACAGCGGCGAAAGTGAAAAAAGGTGCTTTTGAGGATAGAGTGGGCAGGAAAGCAGAGAGGGCCAAATTGTGTGGGGCATTTGAAGGGGTTCCAGGAGGCAGTGAGGACCAGCATCACTTTTCCCCGCTGGCACCATTGCTGTGGCAGCAAAAGCTGGACGTTTGTCTTTTTTGCTCCGGAGGGCGCCAAGAGTGAAAAAAGGTGCTTTTGAGGCTAGAGTGCGCAGGAAAGCTGAGAGGGCCAAATTGCCTGGGGCATTTGAAGGGGTTCCAGGAGGCAGTGAGGACTAGCATCACTTTTCCCCGCTGGCACCTTTGCTGTGGCAGCAAAAGGTGGACGTTTGTCTTTTTTGCTCCAAACAGCAGCGAAAGTGAAAAAAGCTGCTTTTGAGGCTAGAGTGCGCAGGAAAGCAGAGAGGGCCAAATTGTCTGGGGCATTTGAAGGGGTTCCAGGAGGCAGTGAGGACCAGCATCACTTTTCCCCGCTGGCACCTTTGCTGTGGCAGCAAAAGCTGGACGTTTGTCTTTTTTGCTCCAAACAGCGGCGAAAGTGAAAAAAGGTGCTTTTGAGGATAGAGTGCGCAAGAAAGCAGAGAGGGCCAAATTGTCTGGGGCATTTGAAGGGGTTCCAGGAGGCAGTGAGGACCAGCATCACTTTTCCCCGCTGGCACCTTTGCTGTGGCAGCAAAAGCTGGACGTTTGTCTTTTTTGCTCCAAACAGCGGCGAAAGTGAAAAAAGGTGCTTTTGAGGATAGAGTGGGCAGGAAAGCAGAGAGGGCCAAATTGTCTGGGGCATTTGAAGGGGTTCCAGGAGGCAGTGAGGACCAGCATGACTTTTCCCCGCTGGCACCTTTGCTGTGGCAGCAAAAGCTGGACGTTTGTCTTTTTTGCTCCAAACAGCGGCGAAAGTGAAAAAAGGTGCTTTTGAGGCTAGGGTGCGCAGGAAAGCAGAGAGGGCCAAATTGTGTGGGGCATTTGAAGGGGTTCTAGGAGGCAGTGAGGACCAGCATCACTTTTCCCCGCTGGCACCATTGTTGTGGCAGCAAAAGCTGGACGTTTGTCTATTTTGCTCCGGAGGGCGCCAAGAGTGAAAAAAGGTGCTTTTGAGGCTAGAGTGCGAAGGAAAGCAGAGAGGGCCAAATTGTCTGGGGCATTTGAAGGGGTTCCAGGAGGCAGTGAGGACCAGCATCACTTTTCCCCGCTGGCACCTTTGCTGTGGCAGCAAAAGCTGGACGTTTTTCTATTTTTCTCGAAGGGCGCAAAGAGTGAAAAAAGGTGCTTTTGCGGCTAGAGTGGGCAGGAAAGCAGAGAGGGCCAAATTGTCTGGGGCATTTGAAGGGGTTCCAGGAGGCAGTGAGGACTAGCATCACTTTTCCCCGCTGGCACCTTTGCTGTGGCAGCAAAAGCTGGACGTTTGTCTTTTTTGCTACAAACAGCGCCGAAAGTGAAAAAAGGTGCTTTTGAGGCTAGAGTGGGCAGGAAAGCAGAGAGGGCCAAATTGTCTGGGGCATTTGAAGGGGTTCCAGGAGGCAGTGAGGACCAGCATCACTTTTCCCCGCTGGCACCTTTGCTGTGGCAGCAAAAGCTGGACGTTTGTCTTTTTTGCTACAAACAGCGGCGAAAGTGAAAAAAGGTGCTTTTGAGGATAGAGTGGGCAGGAAAGCAGAGAGGGCCAAATTGTCTGGGGCATTTGAAGGGGTTCCAGGAGGCAGTGAGGACCAGCATCACTTTTCCCCGCTGGCACCATTGCTGTGGCAGCAAAAGCTGGACGTTTGTCTTTTTTGCTCCGGAGGGCGCCAAGAGTGAAAAAAGGTACTTTTGAGGCTAGAGTCCGCAGGAAAGCAGAGAGGGCCAAATTGTGTGGGGCATTTGAAGGGGTTCCATGAGGCAGTTTGGACTAGCATCACTGTTCCCCACTGGCACCTTTGCTGTGGCAGCAAAAGCTGGACGTTTGTCTTTTTTGCTCCAAACAGCGGCGAAAGTGAAAAAAGGTGCTTTTGAGGCTAGAGTGCGCAGGAAAGCAGAGAGGGCCAAATTGTCTGGGGCATTTGAAGGGGTTCCAGGAGGCAGTGAGGACCAGCATCACTTTTCCCCGCTGGCACCTTTGCTGTGGCAGCAAAAGCTGGACGTTTGTCTTTTTTGCTCCAAACAGCGGCGAAAGTGAAAAAAGGTGCTTTTGAGGCTTGGGTCCGTAGGAAAGCAGAGAGGGCCAAATTGTCTGGGGCATTTGAAGGGGTTCCAGGAGGCAGTGAGGACCAGCATCACATTTCCCCGCTGGCACCTTTGCTGTGGCAGCAAAAGCTGGACGTTTGTCTTTTTTGCTCCGGAGGGCGCCAAGAGTGAAAAATGTGCTTTTGAGGCTAGAGTCCGCAGGAAAGCAGAAAGGGCCAAATTGTCTGGGGCATTTGAAGGGATTCCAGGAGGCAGTGAGGACCAGCATCACTTTTCCCCGCTGGCACCTTTGCTGTGGCAGCAAAAGCTGGACGTTTGTCTTTTTTGCTCCGGAGGGCGCCAAGATTGAAAAAAGGTGCTTTTGAGGATAGTGTCCACAGGAAAGCAGAGAGGGCCAAATTGTCTGGGGCATTTGAAAGGGTTCCAGGAGGCAGTGAGGACCAGCATGACTTTTCCCCGCTGGCACCTTTGCTGTGGCAGCAAAAGCTGGACGTTTGTCTTTTTTGCTCCAAACAGCGGCGAAAGTGAAAAAAGGTGCTTTTGAGGCTAGGGTCAGCAGGAAAGCAGAGAGGGCCAAATTGTGTGGGGCATTTGAAGGGGTTCTAGGAGGCAGTGAGGACCAGCATCACTTTTCCCCGCTGGCACCATTGTTGTGGCAGCAAAAGCTGGACGTTTGTCTATTTTGCTCCAGAGGGCGCCAAGAGTGAAAAAATGTGCTTTTGAGGCTAGAGTGCGAAGGAAAGCAGAGAGGGCCAAATTGTCTTGGGCATTTGAAGGGGTTCCAGGAGGCAGTGAGGACCAGCATCACTTTTCCCCGCTGGCACCTTTGCTGTGGCAGCAAAAGCTGGACGTTTGTCTTTTTTGCTCCAAACAGAGGCGAAAGTGAAAAAAGGTGCTTTTGAGGCTAGAGTGCGCAGGAAAGCAGAGAGGGCCAAATTGTCTAGGGCATTTGAAGGGGTTCCAGGAGGCAGTGAGGACTAGCATCACTTTTCCCCGCTGGCACCTTTGCTGTGGCAGCAAAAGCTGGACGTTTGTCTTTTTTGCTACAAACAGCGGCGAAAGTGAAAAAAGGTGCTTTTGAGGATAGAGTGGGCAGGAAAGCAGAGAGGGCCAAATTGTGTGGGGCATTTGAAGGGGTTCCATGAGGCAGTGAGGACCAGCATCACTTTTCCCCGCTGGCACCATTGCTGTGGTAGCAAAAGCTGGACGTTTGTCTTTTTTGCTCCGGAGGGCGCCAAGAGTGAAAAAAAGTGCTTTTGAGGCTAGAGTGCGCAGGAAAGCAGAGAGGGCCAAATTGTGTGGGGCATTTGAAGGGGTTCCAGGAGGCAGTGAGGACCAGCATCACTTTTCCCCGCTGGCACCTTTGCTGTGGCAGCAAAAGCTGGACGTTTGTCTTCTTTGCTCCGGAGGGCGCCGAAAGTGAAAACAGGTGCTTTTTAGGATGGAGTGTGCAGGAAAGCAGAGAGGGCCAAATTGTGTGGGGCATTTGAAGGGGTTCCAGGAGTCAGTGAGGACCAGCATCACTTTTCCCCGCTGGCACCTTTGCTGTGGCAGCAAAAGCTGGACGTTTGTCTTTTTTGCTCCAAACAGCGGCGAAAGTGAAAAAAGGTGCTTTTGAGGCTAGAGTGCGCAGGAAAGCAGAGAGGGCCAAATTGTCTTGGGCATTTAAAGGGGTTCCAGGAGGCAGTGAGGACCAGCATCACTTTTCCCCGCTGGCACCTTTGCTGTGGCAGCAAAAGCTGGACGTTTGTCTTTTTTGCTCCGGAGGGCGCCAAGAGTGAAAAATGTGCTTTTGAGGCTAGAGTCCGCAGGAAAGCAGAGAGGGCCAAATTGTCTGGGGCATTTGAAGGGGTTCCAGGAGGCAGTGAGGACCAGCATCACTTTTCCCCGCTGGCACCTTTTCTGTGGCAGCAAAAGCTGGACGTTTGTCTTTTTTGCTCCAAACAGCGGCGAAAGTGAAAAAAGGTGCTTTTGAGGCTAGAGTGCGCAGGAAAGCAGAGAGGGCCAAATTGTGTGGGGCATTTGAAGGGGTTCCAGGAGGCAGTGAGGACCAGCATCACTTTTCCACACTGGCACCATTGCTGTGGCAGCAAAAGCTGGACGTTTGTCTTTTTTGATCTGGAGGGCGCCAAGATTGAAAAAAGGTGCTTTTGAGGATAGAGTGCGCAGGAAAGCAGGGAGGGCCAAATTGCCTGGGGCATTTGAAGGGGTTCCATTAGGCAGTGAGGACTAGCATCACTTTTCCCCACTGGCACCTTTGCTGTGGCAGCAAAAGCTGGACGTTTGTCTTTTTGGCTCCGGAGGGCGCCAAGATTGAAAAAAGGTGCTTTTGAGGATAGTGTCCACAGGAAAGCAGAGAGGGCCAAATTGCGTGGGGCATTTGAAAGGGTTCCAGGAGGCAGTGAGGACCAGCATCACATTTCCCCGCTGGCACCTTTGCTGTGGCAGCAAAAGCTGGACGTTTGTCTTTTTTGCTCCAAACAGCGGCGAAAGTGAAAAAAGGTGCTTTTGAGGCTTGGGTCCGCAGGAAAGCAGAGAGGGCCAAATTGTCTGGGGCATTTGAAGGGGTTCCAGGAGGCAGTGAGGACCAGCATCACTTTTCCCCGCTGGCACCATTGCTGTGGCAGCAAAAGCTGGACGTTTGTCTTTTTTGCTCCGGAGGGCGCCAAGATTGAAAAAAGGTGCTTTTGAGGATAGTGTCCACAGGAAAGCAGAGAGGGCCAAATTGTCTGGGGCATTTGAAAGGGTTCCAGGAGGCAGTGAGGACCAGCATCACTTTTCCCCGCTGGCACCTTTGCTGTGGCAGCAAAAGCTGGACGTTTGTCTTTTTTGCTACAAACAGCGGCGAAAGTGAAAAAAGGTGCTTTTGAGGATAGAGTGCGCAGGAAAGCAGAGAGGGCCAAATTGTGTGGGGCATTTGAAGGGGTTCCAGGAGGCAGTGAGGACCAGCAACACTTTTCCCCGCTGGCACCATTGTTGTAGCAGCAAAAGCTGGACGTTTGTCTTTTTTGCTCCGGAGGGCGCCAAGAGTGAAAAAAGGTGCTTTTGAGGCTAGAGTGCGCAGGAAAGCAGAGAGGGCCAAATTGTCTGGGGCATTTGAAGGGGTTCCAGGAGGCAGTGAGGACTAGCATCACTTTTTACCGCTGGCACCTTTGCTGTGGCAGCAAAAGCTGGACGTTTGTCTTTTTTGCTCCAAACAGCGGCGAAAGTGAAAAAAGCTGCTTTTGAGGCTAGAGTGCGCAGGAAAGCAGAGAGGACCAAATTGCCTGGGGCATTTGAAGGGGTTCCAGGAGGCAGTGAGGACCAGCATGACTTTTCCCCGCTGGCACCTTTGCTGTGGCAGCAAAAGCTGGACATTTGTCTTTTTGGCTCCGGAGGGCGCCAAGAGTGAAAAAAGGTGCTTTTGAGGATAGTGTCCACAGGAAAGCAGAGAGGGCCAAATTGTCTGGGGCATTTGAAAGGGTTCCAGGAGGCAGTGAGGACCAGCATCACATTTCCCCGCTGGCACCTTTGCTGTGGCAGCAAAAGCTGGACGTTTGTCTTTTTTGCTCCAAACAGCGGCGAAAGTGAAAAAAGGTGCTTTTGAGGCTAGGGTCAGCAGGAAAGCAGAGAGGGCCAAATTGTCTGGGGCATTTGAAGGGGTTCCAGGAGGCAGTGAGGACTAGCATCACTTTTCCCCGCTGGCACCTTTGCTGTGGCAGCAAAAGCTGGACGTTTGTCTTTTTTGCTCCAAACAGCGGCGAAAGTGAAAAAAGGTGCTTTTGAGGATAGAGTGGGCAGGAAAGCAGAGAGGGTCAAATTGTGTGGGGCATTTGAAGGGGTTCCAGGAGGCAGTGAGGACCAGCATCACTTTTCCCCGCTGGCACCATTGCTGTGGCAGCAAAAGCTGGACGTTTGTCTTTTTGGCTCCAAACAGCACCGAAAGTGAAAAAAGGTGCTTTTGAGGCTAGAGTGCGCAGGAAAGCAGAGAGGGCCAAATTGTGTGGGGCATTTGAAGGGGTTCCAGGAGGCAGTGAGGACCAGCATCACTTTTCCCCGCTGGCACCTTTGCTGTGGCAGCAAAAGCTGGACGTTTGTCTTTTTTGCTCCAAACAGCGGCGAAAGTGAAATAAGGTCCTTTTGAGGATAGAGTGCGCAGGAAAGCAGAGAGGGCCAAATTGTCTGGGGCATTTGAAGGGGTTCCAGGAGGCAGTGAGGACCAGCATCACTTTTCCCCGCTGGCACCTTTGCTGTGGCAGCAAAAGCTGGACGTTTGTCTTTTTTGCTCCAAACAGCGCCGAAAGTGAAAAAAGGTGCTTTTGAGGATAGAGTGGGCAGGAAAGCAGAGAGGGCCAAATTGTCTGGGGCATTTGAAGGGGTTCCAGGAGGCAGTGAGGACCAGCATGACTTTTCCCCGCTGGCACCTTTGCTGTGGCAGCAAAAGCTGGACGTTTGTCTTTTTTGCTCCAAACAGCGGCGAAAGTGAAAAAAGGTGCTTTTGAGGCTAGGGTCAGCAGGAAAGCAGAGAGGGCCAAATTGTGTGGGGCATTTGAAGGGGTTCTAGGAGGCAGTGAGGACCAGCATCACTTTTCCCCGCTGGCACCATTGTTGTGGCAGCAAAAGCTGGACGTTTGTCTATTTTGCTCCGGAGGGCGCCAAGAGTGAAAAAATGTGCTTTTGAGGCTAGAGTGCGAAGGAAAGCAGAGAGGGCCAAATTGTCTGGGGCATTTGAAGGGGTTCCAGGAGGCAGTGAGGACCAGCATCACTTTTCCCCACTGGCACCTTTGCTGTGGCAGCAAAAGCTGGACGTTTGTCTTTTTGGCTCCGGAGGGCGCCAAGATTGAAAAAAGGTGCTTTTGAGGATAGTGTCCACAGGAAAGCAGAGAGGGCCAAATTGCGTGGGGCATTTGAAAGGGTTCCAGGAGGCAGTGAGGACCAGCATCACATTTCCCCGCTGGCACCTTTGCTGTGGCAGCAAAAGCTGGACGTTTGTCTTTTTTGCTCCAAACAGCGGCGAAAGTGAAAAAAGGTGCTTTTGAGGCTTGGGTCCGCAGGAAAGCAGAGAGGGCCAAATTGTCTGGGGCATTTGAAGGGGTTCCAGGAGGCAGTGAGGACCAGCATCACTTTTCCCCGCTGGCACCATTGCTGTGGCAGCAAAAGCTGGACGTTTGTCTTTTTTGCTCCGGAGGGCGCCAAGATTGAAAAAAGGTGCTTTTGAGGATAGTGTCCACAGGAAAGCAGAGAGGGCCAAATTGTCTGGGGCATTTGAAAGGGTTCCAGGAGGCAGTGAGGACCAGCATCACTTTTCCCCGCTGGCACCTTTGCTGTGGCAGCAAAAGCTGGACGTTTGTCTTTTTTGCTCCAAACAGCGGCGAAAGTGAAAAAAGGTGCTTTTGAGGATAGAGTGCGCAGGAAAGCAGAGAGGGCCAAATTGTGTGGGGCATTTGAAGGGGTTCCAGGAGGCAGTGAGGACCAGCAACACTTTTCCCCGCTGGCACCATTGTTGTAGCAGCAAAAGCTGGACGTTTGTCTTTTTTGCTCCGGAGGGCGCCAAGAGTGAAAAAAGGTGCTTTTGAGGCTAGAGTGCGCAGGAAAGCAGAGAGGGCCAAATT
The DNA here is from genome assembly GCF_965231255.1 of Vanellus vanellus. Taxonomy (NCBI): domain Eukaryota; kingdom Metazoa; phylum Chordata; class Aves; order Charadriiformes; family Charadriidae; genus Vanellus; species Vanellus vanellus. Next base: position 105,468 of record NW_028127425.1, read on the forward strand.
GTCTGGGGCATTTGAAGGGGTTCCAGGAGGCAGTGAGGACTAGCATCACTTTTTACCGCTGGCACCTTTGCTGTGGCAGCAAAAGCTGGACGTTTGTCTTTTTTGCTCCAAACAGCGGCGAAAGTGAAAAAAAGCTGCTTTTGAGGCTAGAGTGCGCAGGAAAGCAGAGAGGACCAAATTGCCTGGGGCATTTGAAGGGGTTCCAGGAGGCAGTGAGGACCAGCATGACTTTTCCCCGCTGGCACCTTTGCTGTGTCAGCAAAAGCTGGACATTTGTCTTTTTGGCTCCGGAGGGCGCCAAGAGTGAATAAAGGTGCTTTTGAGGATAGTGTCCACAGGAAAGCAGAGAGGGCCAAATTGTCTGGGGCATTTGAAAGGGTTCCAGGAGGCAGTGAGGACCAGCATCACATTTCCCCGCTGGCACCTTTGCTGTGGCAGCAAAAGCTGGACGTTTGTCTTTTTTGCTCCAAACAGCGGCGAAAGTGAAAAAAGGTGCTTTTGTGGCTAGGGTCAGCAGGAAAGCAGAGAGGGCCAAATTGTGTGGGGCATTTGAAGGGGTTCCAGGAGGCAGTGAGGACCAGCATCACTTTTCCCCGCTGGCACCATTGCTGTGGCAGCAAAAGCTGGACGTTTGTCTTTTTGGCTCCAAACAGCACCGAAAGTGAAAAAAGGTGCTTTTGAGGCTAGAGTGCGCAGGAAAGCAGAGAGGGCCAAATTGTGTGGGGCATTTGAAGGGGTTCCAGGAGGCAGTGAGGACCAGCAACACTTTTCCCCGCTGGCACCATTGTTGTAGCAGCAAAAGCTGGACGTTTGTCTTTTTTGCTCCGGAGGGCGCCAAGAGTGAAAAAAGGTGCTTTTGAGGCTAGAGTGCGCAGGAAAGCAGAGAGGGCCAAATTGTCTGGGGCATTTGAAGGGGTTCCAAGAGGCAGTGAGGACCAGCATCACTTTTCCCCGCTGGCACCTTTGCTGTGGCAGCAAAAGCTGGACGTTTGTCTTTTTTGCTCCAAACAGCGGCGAAAGTGAAAAAAGGTGCTTTTGAGGCTAGAGTGCGCAGGAAAGCAGAGAGGGCCAAATTGTCTGGGGCATTTGAAGGGGTTCCAGGAGGCAGTGAGGACCAGCATCACTTTTCCCCGCTGGCACCTTTGCTGTGGCAGCAAAAGCTGGACGTTTGTCTTTTTTGCTCCAAACAGCGCCGAAAGTGAAAAAAGGTGCTTTTGAGGATAGAGTGGGCAGGAAAGCAGAGAGGGCCAAATTGTCTGGGGCATTTGAAGGGGTTCCAGGAGGCAGTGAGGACCAGCATGACTTTTCCCCGCTGGCACCTTTGCTGTGGCAGCAAAAGCTGGACGTTTGTCTTTTTTGCTCCAAACAGCGGCGAAAGTGAAAAAAGGTGCTTTTGAGGCTAGGGTCAGCAGGAAAGCAGAGAGGGCCAAATTGTGTGGGGCATTTGAAGGGGTTCTAGGAGGCAGTGAGGACCAGCATCACTTTTCCCCGCTGGCACCATTGTTGTGGCAGCAAAAGCTGGACGTTTGTCTATTTTGCTCCGGAGGGCGCCAAGAGTGAAAAAATGTGCTTTTGAGGCTAGAGTGCGAAGGAAAGCAGAGAGGGCCAAATTGTCTGGGGCATTTGAAGGGGTTCCAGGAGGCAGTGAGGACTAGCATCACTTTTCCCCGCTGGCACCTTTGCTGTGGCAGCAAAAGCTGGACGTTTGTCTTTTTTGCTACAAACAGCGCTGAAAGTGAAAAAAGGTGCTTTTGAGGCTAGAGTGGGCAGGAAAGCAGAGAGGTCCAAATTGTCTGGGGCATTTGAAGGGGTTCCAGGAGGCAGTGAGGACCAGCATCACTTTTCCCCGCTGGCACCTTTGCTGTGGCAGCAAAAGCTGGACGTTTGTCTTTTTTGCTACAAACAGCGGCGAAAGTGAAAAAAGGTGCTTTTGAGGATAGAGTGGGCAGGAAAGCAGAGAGGGCCAAATTGTCTGGGGCATTTGAAGGGGTTCCAGGAGGCAGTGAGGACCAGCATCACTTTTCCCCGCTGGCACCATTGCTGTGGCAGCAAAAGCTGGACGTTTGTCTTTTTTGCTCCGGAGGGCGCCAAGAGTGAAAAAAGGTACTTTTGAGGCTAGAGTCCGCAGGAAAGCAGAGAGGGCCAAATTGTGTGGGGCATTTGAAGGGGTTCCATGAGGCAGTTTGGACTAGCATCACTTTTCCCCACTGGCACCTTTGCTGTGGCAGCAAAAGCTGGACGTTTGTCTTTTTGGCTCCGGAGGGCGCCAAGAGTGAAAAAAGGTGCTTTTGAGGATAGTGTCCACAGGAAAGCAGAGAGGGCCAAATTGCGTGGGGCATTTGAAAGGGTTCCAGGAGGCAGTGAGGACCAGCATCACATTTCCCCGCTGGCACCTTTGCTGTGGCAGCAAAAGCTGGACGTTTGTCTTTTTAGCTCCAAACAGCGGCGAAAGTGAAAAAAGGTGCTTTTGAGGCTTGGGTCCGTAGGAAAGCAGAGAGGGCCAAATTGTCTGGGGCATTTGAAGGGGTTCCAGGAGGCAGTGAGGACCAGCATCACATTTCCCCGCTGGCACCTTTGCTGTGGCAGCAAAAGCTGGACGTTTGTCTTTTTTGCTCCGGAGGGCGCCAAGAGTGAAAAATGTGCTTTTGAGGCTAGAGTCCGCAGGAAAGCAGAGAGGGCCAAATTGTCTGGGGCATTTGAAGGGGTTCCAGGAGGCAGTGAGGACCAGCATCACTTTTCCCCGCTGGCACCTTTGCTGTGGCAGCAAAAGCTGGACGTTTGTCTTTTTGGCTCCGGAGGGCGCCAAGATTGAAAAAAGGTGCTTTTGAGGATAGTGTCCACAGGAAAGCAGAGAGGGCCAAATTGTCTGGGGCATTTGAAAGGGTTCCAGTAGGCAGTGAGGACCAGCATGACTTTTCCCCGCTGGCACCTTTGCTGTGGCAGCAAAAGCTGGACGTTTGTCTTTTTTGCTCCAAACAGTGGCGAAAGTGAAAAAAGGTGCTTTTGAGGCTAGGGTCAGCAGGAAAGCAGAGAGGGCCAAATTGTGTGGGGCATTTGAAGGGGTTCTAGGAGGCAGTGAGGACCAGCATCACTTTTCCCCGCTGGCACCATTGTTGTGGCAGCAAAAGCTGGACGTTTGTCTATTTTGCTCCAGAGGGCGCCAAGAGTGAAAAAATGTGCTTTTGAGGCTAGAGTGCGAAGGAAAGCAGAGAGGGCCAAATTGTCTTGGGCATTTGAAGGGGTTCCAGGAGGCAGTGAGGACCAGCATCACTTTTCCCCGCTGGCACCTTTGCTGTGGCAGCAAAAGCTGGACGTTTGTCTTTTTTGCTCCAAACAGAGGCGAAAGTGAAAAAAGGTGCTTTTGAGGCTAGAGTGCGCAGGAAAGCAGAGAGGGCCAAATTGTCTAGGGCATTTGAAGGGGTTCCAGGAGGCAGTGAGGACTAGCATCACTTTTCCCCGCTGGCACCTTTGCTGTGGCAGCAAAAGCTGGACGTTTGTCTTTTTTGCTACAAACAGCGGCGAAAGTGAAAAAAGGTGCTTTTGAGGATAGAGTGGGCAGGAAAGCAGAGAGGGCCAAATTGTGTGGGGCATTTGAAGGGGTTCCAGGAGGCAGTGAGGACCAACATCACATTTCCCCGCTGGCACCTTTGCTGTGGCAGCAAAAGCTGGACGTTTGTCTTTTTTGCTCCGGAGGGCGCCAAGAGTGAAAAATGTGCTTTTGAGGCTAGAGTGGGCAGGAAAGCAGAGAGGGCCAAATTGTGTGGGGCATTTGAAGGGGTTCCAGGAGGCAGTGAGGACCAGCATTACTTTTCCCCGCTGGCACCTTTGCTGTGGCAGCAAAAGCTGGACGTTTGTCTTTTTGGCTCCGGAGGGCGCCAAGATTGAAAAAAGGTGCTTTTGAGGATAGTGTCCACAGGAAAGCAGAGAGGGCCAAATTGTCTGGGGCATTTGAAAGGGTTCCAGTAGGCAGTGAGGACCAGCATGACTTTTCCCCGCTGGCACCTTTGCTGTGGCAGCAAAAGCTGGACGTTTGTCTTTTTTGCTCCAAACAGCGGCGAAAGTGAAAAAAGGTGCTTTTGAGGCTAGGGTCAGCAGGAAAGCAGAGAGGGCCAAATTGTGTGGGGCATTTGAAGGGGTTCTAGGAGGCAGTGAGGACCAGCATCACTTTTCCCCGCTGGCACCATTGTTGTGGCAGCAAAAGCTGGACGTTTGTCTATTTTGCTCCAGAGGGCGCCAAGAGTGAAAAAATGTGCTTTTGAGGCTAGAGTGCGAAGGAAAGCAGAGAGGGCCAAATTGTCTTGGGCATTTGAAGGGGTTCCAGGAGGCAGTGAGGACCAGCATCACTTTTCCCCGCTGGCACCTTTGCTGTGGCAGCAAAAGCTGGACGTTTGTCTTTTTTGCTCCAAACAGAGGCGAAAGTGAAAAAAGGTGCTTTTGAGGCTAGAGTGCGCAGGAAAGCAGAGAGGGCCAAATTGTCTAGGGCATTTGAAGGGGTTCCAGGAGGCAGTGAGGACTAGCATCACTTTTCCCCGCTGGCACCTTTGCTGTGGCAGCAAAAGCTGGACGTTTGTCTTTTTTGCTACAAACAGCGCCGAAAGTGAAAAAAGGTGCTTTTGAGGATAGAGTGGGCAGGAAAGCAGAGAGGGCCAAATTGTGTGGGGCATTTGAAGGGGTTCCATGAGGCAGTGAGGACCAGCATCACTTTTCCCCGCTGGCACCTTTGCTGTGGCAGCAAAAGCTGGACGTTTGTCTTTTTTGCTCCGGAGGGCGCCAAGAGTGAAAAAAGGTGCTTTTGAGGCTAGAGTGCGCAGGAAAGCAGAGAGGGCCAAATTGTGTGGGGCATTTGAAGGGGTTCCAGGAGGCAGTGAGGACCAGCATCACTTTTCCCCGCTGGCACCTTTGCTGTGGCAGCAAAAGCTGGACGTTTTTCTATTTTTCTGGAAGGGCGCAAAGAGTGAAAAAAGGTGCTTTTGAGGCTAGAGTGCGCAGGAAAGCAGAGAGGGCCAAATTGTCTGGGGCATTTGAAGGGGTTCCAGGAGTCAGTGAGGACCAGCATCACTTTTCCCCGCTGGCACCTTTGCTGTGGCAGCAAAAGCTGGACGTTTGTCTTTTTTGCTCCAAACAGCGGCGAAAGTGAAAAAAGGTGCTTTTGAGGCTAGAGTGCGCAGGAAAGCAGAGAGGGCCAAATTGTCTGGGGCATTTGAAGGGGTTCCAGGAGGCAGTGAGGACCAGCATCACTTTTCACCGCTGGCACCTTTGCTGTGGCAGCAATAGCTGGACGTTTGTCTTTTTTGCTCCGGAAGGCGCCACGAGTGAAAAAAGGTGCTTTTGAGGCTAGAGTGCGAAGGAAAGCAGAGAGGGCCAAATTGTGTGGGGCATTTGAAGGGGTTCCAGGAGGCAGTGAGGACCAGCATCACTTTTCCCCGCTGGCACCATTGTTGTAGCAGCAAAAGCTGGACGTTTGTCTTTTTTGCTCCGGAGGGCGCCAAGAGTGAAAAAAGGTGCTTTTGAGGCTAGAGTGCGCAGGAAAGCAGAGAGGGCCAAATTGTCTGGGGCATTTGAAGGGGTTCCAGGAGGCAGTGAGGACCAGCATCACTTTTCCCCGCTGGCACCTTTGCTGTGGCAGCAAAAGCTGGACGTTTGTCTTTTTTGCTCCAAACAGCGGCGAAAGTGAAAAAAGGTGCTTTTGAGGCTTGGGTCCGCAGGAAAGCAGAGAGGGCCAAATTGTCTGGGGCATTTGAAGGGGTTCCAGGAGGCAGTGAGGACCAGCATCACTTTTCCCCGCTGGCACCTTTGCTGTGGCAGCAAAAGCTGGACGTTTGTCTTTTTTGCTCCGGAGGGCGCCAAGAGTGAAAAAAGGTGCTTTTGAGGCTAGAGTGCGCAGGAAAGCAGAGAGGGCCAAATTGTGTGGGGCATTTGAAGGGGTTCCAGGAGGCAGTGAGGACCAGCATCACTTTTCCCCGCTGGCACCTTTGCTGTGGCAGCAAAAGCTGGACGTTTTTCTATTTTTCTGGAAGGGCGCAAAGAGTGAAAAAAGGTGCTTTTGAGGCTAGAGTGCGCAGGAAAGCAGAGAGGGCCAAATTGTCTGGGGCATTTGAAGGGGTTCCAGGAGTCAGTGAGGACCAGCATCACTTTTCCCCGCTGGCACCTTTGCTGTGGCAGCAAAAGCTGGACGTTTGTCTTTTTTGCTCCAAACAGCGGCGAAAGTGAAAAAAGGTGCTTTTGAGGCTAGAGTGCGCAGGAAAGCAGAGAGGGCCAAATTGTCTGGGGCATTTGAAGGGGTTCCAGGAGGCAGTGAGGACCAGCATCACTTTTCACCGCTGGCACCTTTGCTGTGGCAGCAATAGCTGGACGTTTGTCTTTTTTGCTCCGGAAGGCGCCACGAGTGAAAAAAGGTGCTTTTGAGGCTAGAGTGCGAAGGAAAGCAGAGAGGGCCAAATTGTGTGGGGCATTTGAAGGGGTTCCAGGAGGCAGTGAGGACCAGCATCACTTTTCCCCGCTGGCACCATTGTTGTAGCAGCAAAAGCTGGACGTTTGTCTTTTTTGCTCCGGAGGGCGCCAAGAGTGAAAAAAGGTGCTTTTGAGGCTAGAGTGCGCAGGAAAGCAGAGAGGGCCAAATTGTCTGGGGCATTTGAAGGGGTTCCAGGAGGCGGTGAGGACCAGCATCACTTTTCCCCGCTGGCACCTTTGCTGTGGCAGCAAAAGCTGGACGTTTGTCTTTTTTGCTCCAAACAGCGGCGAAAGTGAAAAAAGGTGCTTTTGAGGCTTGGGTCCGCAGGAAAGCAGAGAGGGCCAAATTGTCTGGGGCATTTGAAGGGGTTCCAGGAGGCAGTGAGGACCAGCATCACTTTTCCCCGCTGGCACCTTTGCTGTGGCAGCAAAAGCTGGACGTTTGTCTTTTTTGCTACAAACAGCGGCGAAAGTGAAAAAAGGTGCTTTTGAGGATAGAGTGGGCAGGAAAGCAGAGAGGGCCAAATTGTCTGGGGCATTTGAAGGGGTTCCAGGAGTCAGTGAGGACCAGCATCACTTTTCCCCGCTGGCACCTTTGCTGTGGCAGCAAAAGCTGGACGTTTGTCTTTTTTGCTCCAAACAGCGGCGAAAGTGAAAAAAGGTGCTTTTGAGGCTAGAGCGCGCAGGAAAGCAGAGAGGGCCAAATTGTCTGGGGCATTTGAAGGGGTTCCAGGAGGCAGTGAGGACCAGCATCACTTTTCACTGCTGGCACCTTTGCTGTGGCAGCAAAAGCTGGACGTTTGTCTTTTTTGCTCCGGAGGGCGCCACGAGTGAAAAAAGGTGCTTTTGAGGCTAGAGTGCGAAGGAAAGCAGAGAGGGCCAAATTGTGTGGGGCATTTGAAGGGGTTCCAGGAGGCAGTGAGGACCAGCATCACTTTTCCCCGCTGGCACCATTGTTGTAGCAGCAAAAGCTGGACGTTTGTCTTTTTTGCTCCGGAGGACGCCAAGAGTGAAAAAAGGTGCTTTTGAGGCTAGAGTGCGCAGGAAAGCAGAGAGGGCCAAATTGTCTGGGGCATTTGAAGGGGTTCCAGGAGGCAGTGAGGACCAGCATCACTTTTCCCCGCTGGCACCTTTGCTGTGGCAGCAAAAGCTGGACGTTTGTCTTTTTTGCTCCAAACAGCGGCGAAAGTGAAAAAAGGTGCTTTTGAGGCTTGGGTCCGCAGGAAAGCAGAGAGGGCCAAATTGTCTGGGGCATTTGAAGGGGTTCCAGGAGGCAGTGAGGACCAGCATGACTTTTCCCCGCTGGCACCTTTGCTGTGGCAGCAAAAGCTGGACGTTTGTCTTTTTTGCTCCAAACAGCGGCGAAAGTGAAAAAAGGTGCTTTTGAGGATAGAGTGGGCAGGAAAGCAGAGAGGGCCAAATTGTGTGGGGCATTTGAAGGGGTTCTAGGAGGCAGTGAGGACCAGCATCACTTTTCCCCGCTGGCACCATTGCTGTGGCAGCAAAAGCTGGACGTTTGTCTTTTTTGATCCGGAGGGCGCCAAGATTGAAAAAAGGTGCTTTTGAGGATAGTGTCCACAGGAAAGCAGAGAGGGCCAAATTGTCTGGGGCATTTGAAAGGGTTCCAGGAGGCAGTGAGGACCAGCATCACTTTTCCCCGCTGGCACCTTTGCTGTGGCAGCAAAAGCTGGACGTTTGTCTTTTTTGCTCCAAACAGCGGCGAAAGTGAAAAAAGGTGCTTTTGAGGATAGAGTGCGCAGCAAAGCAGAGAGGGCCAAATTGTGTGGGGCATTTGAAGGGGTTCCAGGAGGCAGTGAGGACCAGCAACACTTTTCCCCGCTGGCACCATTGTTGTAGCAGCAAAAGCTGGACGTTTGTCTTTTTTGCTCCGGAGGGCGCCAAGAGTGAAAAAAGGTGCTTTTGAGGCTAGAGTGCGCAGGAAAGCAGAGAGGGCCAAATTGTCTGGGGCATTTGAAGGGGTTCCAGGAGGCAGTGAGGACTAGCATCACTTTTTACCGCTGGCACCTTTGCTGTGGCAGCAAAAGCTGGACGTTTGTCTTTTTTGCTCCAAACAGCGGCGAAAGTGAAAAAAGCTGCTTTTGAGGCTAGAGTGCGCAGGAAAGCAGAGAGGACCAAATTGCCTGGGGCATTTGAAGGGGTTCCAGGAGGCAGTGAGGACCAGCATGACTTTTCCCCGCTGGCACCTTTGCTGTGGCAGCAAAAGCTGGACATTTGTCTTTTTGGCTCCGGAGGGCGCCAAGAGTGAAAAAAGGTGCTTTTGAGGATAGTGTCCACAGGAAAGCAGAGAGGGCCAAATTGTCTGGGGCATTTGAAAGGGTTCCAGGAGGCAGTGAGGACCAGCATCACATTTCCCCGCTGGCACCTTTGCTGTGGCAGCAAAAGCTGGACGTTTGTCTTTTTTGCTCCAAACAGCGGCGAAAGTGAAAAAAGGTGCTTTTGAGGCTAGGGTCAGCAGGAAAGCAGAGAGGGCCAAATTGTGTGGGGCATTTGAAGGGGTTCTAGGAGGCAGTGAGGACCAGCATCACTTTTCCCCGCTGGCACCATTGTTGTGGCAGCAAAAGCTGGACGTTTGTCTATTTTGCTCCGGAGGGCGCCAAGAGTGAAAAAAGGTGCTTTTGAGGATAGTGTCCACAGGAAAGCAGAGAGGGCCAAATTGCGTGGGGCATTTGAAAGGGTTCCAGGAGGCAGTGAGGACCAGCATCACATTTCCCCGCTGGCACCTTTGCTGTGGCAGCAAAAGCTGGACGTTTGTCTTTTTTGCTCCAAAGAGCGGCGAAAGTGAAAAAAAGGTGCTTTTGAGGCTTGGGTCCGTAGGAAAGCAGAGAGGGCCAAATTGTCTGGGGCATTTGAAGGGGTTCCAGGAGGCAGTGAGGACCAGCATCACATTTCCCCGCTGGCACCTTTGCTGTGGCAGCAAAAGCTGGACGTTTGTCTTTTTTGCTCCGGAGGGCGCCAAGAGTGAAAAATGTGCTTTTGAGGCTAGAGTCCGCAGGAAAGCAGAAAGGGCCAAATTGTCTGGGGCATTTGAAGGGGTTCCAGGAGGCAGTGAGGACCAGCATCACTTTTCCCCGCTGGCACCTTTGCTGTGGCAGCAAAAGCTGGACGTTTGTCTTTTTTGCTCCAAACAGCGGCGAAAGTGAAAAAAGGTGCTTTTGAGGCTAGGGTCAGCAGGAAAGCAGAGAGGGCCAAATTGTGTGGGGCATTTGAAGGGGTTCTAGGAGGCAGTGAGGACCAGCATCACTTTTCCCCGCTGGCACCATTGTTGTGGCAGCAAAAGCTGGACGTTTGTCTATTTTGCTCCAGAGGGCGCCAAGAGTGAAAAAAGGTGCTTTTGAGGATAGAGTGGGCAGGAAAGCAGAGAGGGCCAAATTGTGTGGGGCATTTGAAGGGGTTCCATGAGGCAGTGAGGACCAGCATCACTTTTCCCCGCTGGCACCATTGCTGTGGCAGCAAAAGCTGGACGTTTGTCTTTTTTGCTCCGGAGGGCGCCAAGAGTGAAAAAAGGTGCTTTTGAGGCTAGAGTGCGCAGGAAAGCAGAGAGGGCCAAATTGTGTGGGGCATTTGAAGGGGTTCCAGGAGGCAGTGAGGACCAGCATCACTTTTCCCCGCTGGCACCTTTGCTGTGGCAGCAAAAGCTGGACGTTTTTATATTTTTCTCGAAGGGCGCAAAGAGTGAAAAAAGGTGCTTTTGAGGCTAGAGTGCGCAGGAAAGCAGAGAGGGCCAAATTGTCTGGGGCATTTGAAGGGGGTTCCAGGAGTCAGTGAGGACCAGCATCACTTTTCCCCGCTGGCACCTTTGCTGTGGCAGCAAAAGCTGGACGTTTGTCTTTTTTGCTCCAAACAGCGGCGAAAGTGAAAAAAGGTGCTTTTGAGGCTAGAGTGCGCAGGAAAGCAGAGAAGGCTAAATTGTCTGGGGCATTTAAAGGGGTTCCAGGAGGCAGTGAGGACCAGCATCACTTTTCCCCGCTGGCACCTTTGCTGTGGCAGCAAAAGCTGGACGTTTGTCTTTTTTGCTCCGGAGGGCGCCACGAGTGAAAAAAGGTGCTTTTGAGGCTAGAGTGCGAAGGAAAGCAGAGAGGGCCAAATTGTGTGGGGCATTTGAAGGGGTTCCAGGAGGCAGTGAGGACCAGCATCACTTTTCCCCGCTGGCACCATTGTTGTAGCAGCAAAAGCTGGACGTTTGTCTTTTTTGCTCCGGAGGGCGCCAAGAGTGAAAAAAGGTGCTTTTGAGGCTAGAGTGCGCAGGAAAGCAGAGAGGGCCAAATTGTCTGGGGCATTTGAAGGGGTTCCAGGAGGCAGTGAGGACCAGCATCACTTTTCCCCGCTGGCACCTTTGCTGTGGCAGCAAAAGCTAGACGTTTGTCTTTTTTGCTCCAAACAGCGGCGAAAGTGAAAAAAGGTGCTTTTGGGGCTAGAGTGCGCAGGAAAGCAGAGAGGGCCAAATTGTGTGGGGCATTTGAAGGGGTTCCAGGAGGCAGTGAGGACCAGCATCACTTTTCCCCGCTGGCACCATTGCTGTGGCAGCAAAAGCTGGACGTTTGTCTTTTTTGCTCCGGAGGGCGCCAAGATTGAAAAAAGGTGCTTTTGAGGATAGTGTCCACAGGAAAGCAGAGAGGGCCAAATTGTCTGGGGCATTTGAAAGGGTTCCAGGAGGCAGTGAGGACCAGCATCACTTTTCCCCGCTGGCACCTTTGCTGTGGCAGCAAAAGCTGGACGTTTGTCTTTTTTGCTCCAAACAGCGGCAAAAGTGAAAAAAGGTGCTTTTGAGGATAGAGTGCGCAGGAAAGCAGAGAGGGCCAAATTGTGTGGGGCATTTGAAGGGGTTCCAGGAGGCAGTGAGGACCAGCAACACTTTTCCCCGCTGGCACCATTGTTGTAGCAGCAAAAGCTGGACGTTTGTCTTTTTTGCTCCGGAGGGCGCCAAGAGTGAAAAAGTGCTTTTGAGGCTAGAGTGCGCAGGAAAGCAGAGAGGGCCAAATTGTCTGGGGCATTTGAAGGGGTTCCAGGAGGCAGTGAGGACTAGCATCACTTTTTACCGCTGGCACCTTTGCTGTGGCAGCAAAAGCTGGACGTTTGTCTTTTTTGCTCCAAACAGCGGCGAAAGTGAAAAAAGCTGCTTTTGAGGCTAGAGTGCGCAGGAAAGCAGAGAGGACCACATTGCCTGGGGCATTTGAAGGGGTTCCAGGAGGCAGTGAGGACCAGCATGACTTTTCCCCGCTGGCACCTTTGCTGTGGCAGCAAAAGCTGGACATTTGTCTTTTTGGCTCCGGAGGGCGCCAAGAGTGAAAAAAGGTGCTTTTGAGGATAGTGTCCACAGGAAAGCAGAGAGGGCCAAATTGTCTGGGGCATTTGAAAGGGTTCCAGGAGGCAGTGAGGACCAGCATCACATTTCCCCGCTGGCACCTTTGCTGTGGCAGCAAAAGCTGGACGTTTGTCTTTTTTGCTCCAAACAGCGGCGAAAGTGAAAAAAGGTGCTTTTGAGGCTAGGGTCAGCAGGAAAGCAGAGAGGGCCAAATTGTCTGGGGCATTTGAAGGGGTTCCAGGAGGCAGTGAGGACCAGCATCACTTTTCCCCGCTGGCACCTTTGCTGTGGCAGCAAAAGCTGGACGTTTGTCTTTTTTGCTCCAAACAGCGGCGAAAGTGAAAAAAGGTGCTTTTGAGGATAGAGTGCGCAGGAAAGCAGAGAGGGCCAAATTGTCTGGGGCATTTGAAGGGGTTCCAGGAGGCAGTGAGGACCAGCATCACTTTTCCCCGCTGGCACCTTTGCTGTGGCAGCAAAAGCTGGACGTTTGTCTTTTTGGCTCCAAACAGCACCGAAAGTGAAAAAAGGTGCTTTTGAGGCTAGAGTGCACAGGAAAGCAGAGAGGGCCAAATTGTGTGGGGCATTTGAAGGGGTTCCAGGAGGCAGTGAGGACCAGCAACACTTTTCCCCGCTGGCACCATTGTTGTAGCAGCAAAAGCTGGACGTTTGTCTTTTTTGCTCCGGAGGGCGCCAAGAGTGAAAAAAGGTGCTTTTGAGGCTAGAGTGCGCAGGAAAGCAGAGAGGGCCAAATTGTCTGGGGCATTTGAAGGGGTTCCAAGAGGCAGTGAGGACCAGCATCACTTTTCCCCGCTGGCACCTTTGCTGTGGCAGCAAAAGCTGGACGTTTTTCTATTTTTCTCGAAGGGCGCAAAGAGTGAAAAAAGGTGCTTTTGCGGCTAGAGTGGGCAGGAAAGCAGAGAGGGCCAAATTGTCTGGGGCATTTGAAGGGGTTCCAGGAGGCAGTGAGGACTAGCATCACTTTTCCCCGCTGGCACCTTTGCTGTGGCAGCAAAAGCTGGACGTTTGTCTTTTTTGCTACAAACAGCGCTGAAAGTGAAAAAAGGTGCTTTTGAGGCTAGAGTGGGCAGGAAAGCATAGAGGTCCAAATTGTCTGGGGCATTTGAAGGGGTTCCAGGAGGCAGTGAGGACCAGCATCACTTTTCCCCGCTGGCACCTTTGCTGTGGCAGCAAAAGCTGGACGTTTGTCTTTTTTGCTACAAACAGCGGCGAAAGTGAAAAAAGGTGCTTTTGAGGATAGAGTGGGCAGGAAAGCAGAGAGGGCCAAATTGTCTGGGGCATTTGAAGGGGTTCCAGGAGGCAGTGAGGACCAGCATCACTTTTCCCCGCTGGCACCATTGCTGTGGCAGCAAAAGCTGGACGTTTGTCTTTTTTGCTCCGGAGGGCGCCAAGAGTGAAAAAAGGTACTTTTGAGGCTAGAGTCCGCAGGAAAGCAGAGAGGGCCAAATTGTGTGGGGCATTTGAAGGGGTTCCATGAGGCAGTTTGGACTAGCATCACTTTTCCCCACTGGCACCTTTGCTGTGGCAGCAAAAGCTGGACGTTTGTCTTTTTGGCTCCGGAGGGCGCCAAGAGTGATAAAAGGTGCTTTTGAGGATAGTGTCCACAGGAAAGCAGAGAGGGCCAAATTGCGTGGGGCATTTGAAAGGGTTCCAGGAGGCAGTGAGGACCAGCATCACATTTCCCCGCTGGCACCTTTGCTGTGGCAGCAAAAGCTGGACGTTTGTCTTTTTAGCTCCAAACAGCGGCGAAAGTGAAAAAAGGTGCTTTTGAGGCTTGGGTCCGTAGGAAAGCAGAGAGGGCCAAATTGTCTGGGGCATTTGAAGGGGTTCCAGGAGGCAGTGAGGACCAGCATCACTTTTCCCCGCTGGCACCTTTGCTGTGGCAGCAAAAGCTGGACGTTTGTCTTTTTTGCTCCGGAGGGCGCCAAGAGTGAAAAATGTGCTTTTGAGGCTAGAGTCCGCAGGAAAGCAGAGAGGGCCAAATTGTCTGGGGCATTTGAAGGGGTTCCAGGAGGCAGTGAGGACCAGCATCACTTTTCCCCGCTGGCACTTTTGCTGTGGCAGCAAAAGCTGGACGTTTGTCTTTTTGGCTCCGGAGGGCGCCAAGATTGAAAAAAGGTGCTTTTGAGGATAGTGTCCACAGGAAAGCAGAGAGGGCCAAATTGTCTGGGGCATTTGAAAGGGTTCCAGGAGGCAGTGAGGACCAGCATGACTTTTCCCCGCTGGCACCTTTGCTGTGGCAGCAAAAGCTGGACGTTTGTCTTTTTTGCTCCAAACAGCGGCGAAAGTGAAAAAAGGTGCTTTTGAGGCTAGGGTCAGCAGGAAAGCAGAGAGGGCCAAATTGTGTGGGGCATTTGAAGGGGTTCTAGGAGGCAGTGAGGACCAGCATCACTTTTCCCCGCTGGCACCATTGTTGTGGCAGCAAAAGCTGGACGTTTGTCTATTTTGCTCCAGAGGGCGCCAAGAGTGAAAAAATGTGCTTTTGAGGCTAGAGTGCGAAGGAAAGCAGAGAGGGCCAAATTGTCTTGGGCATTTGAAGGGGTTCCAGGAGGCAGTGAGGACCAGCATCACTTTTCCCCGCTGGCACCTTTGCTGTGGCAGCAAAAGCTGGACGTTTGTCTTTTTTGCTCCAAACAGAGGCGAAAGTGAAAAAAGGTGCTTTTGAGGCTAGAGTGCGCAGGAAAGCAGAGAGGGCCAAATTGTCTAGGGCATTTGAAGGGGTTCCAGGAGGCAGTGAGGACTAGCATCACTTTTCCCCGCTGGCACCTTTGCTGTGGCAGCAAAAGCTGGACGTTTGTCTTTTTTGCTCCAAACAGCGGAGAAAGTGAAAAAAGGTGCTTTTGAGGCTTGGGTCCGCAGGAAAGCAGAGAGGGCCAAATTGTCTGGGGCATTTGAAGGGGTTCCAGGAGGCAGTGAGGACCAGCATGACTTTTCCCCGCTGGCACCTTTGCTGTGGCAGCAAAAGCTGGACGTTTGTCTTTTTTGCTACAAACAGCGGCGAAAGTGAAAAAAGGTGCTTTTGAGGATAGAGTGGGCAGGAAAGCAGAGAGGGCCAAATTGTCTGGGGCATTTGAAGGGGTTCCAGGAGTCAGTGAGGACCAGCATCACTTTTCCCCGCTGGCACCTTTGCTGTGGCAGCAAAAGCTGGACGTTTGTCTTTTTTGCTCCAAACAGCGGCGAAAGTGAAAAAAGGTGCTTTTGAGGCTAGAGTGCGCAGGAAAGCAGAGAGGGCCAAATTGTCTGGGGCATTTGAAGGGGTTCCAGGAGGCAGTGAGGACCAGCATCACTTTTCACCGCTGGCACCTTTGCTGTGGCAGCAAAAGCTGGACGTTTGTCTTTTTTGCTCCGGAGGGCGCCACGAGTGAAAAAAGGTGCTTTTGAGGCTAGAGTGCGAAGGAAAGCAGAGAGGGCCAAATTGTGTGGGGCATTTGAAGGGGTTCCAGGAGGCAGTGAGGACCAGCATCACTTTTCCCCGCTGGCACCATTGTTGTAGCAGCAAAAGCTGGACTTTTGTCTTTTTTGCTCCCGAGGGCGCCAAGAGTGAAAAAAGGTGCTTTTGAGGCTAGAGTGCGCAGGAAAGCAGAGAGGGCCAAATTGTCTGGGGCATTTGAAGGGGTTCCAGGAGGCAGTGAGGACCAGCATCACTTTTCCCCGCTGGCACCTTTGCTGTGGCAGCAAAAGCTGGACGTTTGTCTTTTTTGCTCCAAACAGCGGCGAAAGTGAAAAAAGGTGCTTTTGAGGCTTGGGTCCGCAGGAAAGCAGAGAGGGCCAAATTGTCTGGGGCATTTGAAGGGGTTCCAGGAGGCAGTGAGGACCAGCATGACTTTTCCCCGCTGGCACCTTTGCTGTGGCAGCAAAAGCTGGACGTTTGTCTTTTTTGCTACAAACAGCGGCGAAAGTGAAAAAAGGTGCTTTTGAGGATAGAGTGGGCAGGAAAGCAGAGAGGGCCAAATTGTGTGGGGCATTTGAAGGGGTTCCAGGAGGCAGTGAGGACCAGCATCACTTTTCCCCGCTGGCACCATTGCTGTGGCAGCAAAAGCTGGACGTTTGTCTTTTTTGCTCCGGAGGGCGCCAAGATTGAAAAAAGGTGCTTTTGAGGATAGTGTCCACAGGAAAGCAGAGAGGGCCAAATTGTCTGGGGCATTTGAAAGGGTTCCAGGAGGCAGTGAGGACCAGCATCACTTTTCCCCGCTGGCACCTTTGCTGTGGCAGCAAAAGCTGGACGTTTGTCTTTTTTGCTCCAAACAGCGGCGAAAGTGAAAAAAGCTGCTTTTGAGGCTAGAGTGCGCAGGAAAGCAGAGAGGACCAAATTGCCTGGGGCATTTGAAGGGGTTCCAGGAGGCAGTGAGGACCAGCATGACTTTTCCCCGCTGGCACCTTTGCTGTGGCAGCAAAAGCTGGACATTTGTCTTTTTGGCTCCGGAGGGCGCCAAGAGTGAAAAAAGGTGCTTTTGAGGATAGTGTCCACAGGAAAGCAGAGAGGGCCAAATTGTCTGGGGCATTTGAAAGGGTTCCAGGAGGCAGTGAGGACCAGCATCACATTTCCCCACTGGCACCTTTGCTGTGGCAGCAAAAGCTGGACGTTTGTCTTTTTTGCTCCAAACAGCGGCGAAAGTGAAAAAAGGTGCTTTTGAGGCTAGGGTCAGCAGGAAAGCAGAGAGGGCCAAATTATGTGGGGCATTTGAAGGGGTTCCAGGAGGCAGTGAGGACCAGCATCACTTTTCCCCGCTGGCACCATTGTTGTGGCAGCAAAAGCTGGACGTTTGTCTATTTTGCTCCGGAGGGCGCCAAGAGTGAAAAAAGGTGCTTTTGAGGCTAGAGTGCGAAGGAAAGCAGAGAGGGCCAAATTGTGTGGGGCATTTGAAGGGGTTCCATGAGGCAGTGAGAAGCAGCATCACTTTTCCCCGCTGGCACCTTTGCTGTGGCAGCAAAAGCTGGACGTTTGTCTTTTTTGCTCCAAACAGCGGTGAAAGTGAAAAAAGGTGCTTTTGAGGCTAGAGTGCGCAGGAAAGCAGAGCGGGCCAAATTGTCTGGGGCATTTGAAGGGTTTCCAGGAGGCAGTGAGGACTAGCATCACTTTTCCCCGCTGGCAACTTTGCTGTGGCAGCAAAAGCTGGACGTTTGTCTTTTTTGCTCCGGAGGGCGCCAATAGTGAAAAAAGGTGCTTTTGAGGCTAGAGTGCGCAGGAAAGCAGAGAGGGCCAAATTGTGTGGGGCATTTGAAGGGATTCCAGGAGGCAGTGAGGACCAGCATGACTTTTCCCCGCTGGCACCTTTGCTGTGGCAGCAAAAGCTGGACGTTTGTCTTTTTTGCTCCAAACAGCGGTGAAAGTGAAAAAAGGTGCTTTTAGGCTAGAGTGCGCAGGAAAGCAGAGAGGGCCAAATTGTCTAGGGCATTTGAAGGGGTTCCAGGAGGCAGTAAGGACTAGCATCACTTTTCCCCGCTGGCACCTTTGCTGTGGCAGCAAAAGCTGGACGTTTGTCTTTTTTGCTCCAAACAGCGGCGAAAGTGAAAAAAGGTGCTTTTGAGGCTAGAGTGCGCAGGAAAGCAGAGAGGGCCAAATTGTGTGGGGCATTTGAAGGGGTTCCAGGAGGCAGTGAGGACCAGCATCACTTTTCCCCGCTGGCACCTTTGCTGTGGCAGCAAAAGCTGGACGTTTGTCTTTTTTGCTACAAACAGCGGCGAAAGTGAAAAAAGGTGCTTTTGAGGATAGAGTGGGCAGGAAAGCAGAGAGGGCCAAATTGTCTGGGGCATTTGAAGGGGTTCCAGGAGGCAGTGAGGACCAGCATCACTTTTCCCCGCTGGCACCATTGCTGTGGCAGCAAAAGCTGGACGTTTTTCTTTTTTGCTCCGGAGGGCACCAAGAGTGAAAAAAGGTGCTTTTGAGGCTACAGTCAGGCAGGCAAGCAGAGAGGGCCAAATTGTGTGGGGCATTTGAAGGGGTTCCAGGAGGCAGTGAGGACCAGCATCACTTTTCCCCGCTGGCACCTTTGCTGTGGCAGCAAAAGCTGGACGTTTGTCTTTTTTGCTCCAAACAGCGGCGAAAGTGAAAAAAGGTGCTTTTGAGGATAGTGTCCACAGGAAAGCAGAGAGGGCCAAATTGTCTGGGGCATTTGAAAGGGTTCCAGGAGGCAGTGAGGACCAGCATCACATTTCCCCGCTGGCACCTTTGCTGTGGCAGCAAAACTGGACGTTTGTCTTTTTTGCTCCAAACAGCGGCGAAAGTGAAAAAAGGTCCTTTTGAGGCTAGGGTCAGCAGGAAAGCAGAGAGGGCCAAATTGTGTGGGGCATTTGAAGGGGTTCTAGGAGGCAGTGAGGACGAGTATCACTTTTCCCCGCTGGCACCATTGTTGTGGCAGCAAAAGCTGGACGTTTGTCTATTTTGCTCCGGAGGGCGCCAAGAGTGAAAAAAGGTGCTTTTGAGGCTAGAGTGCGAAGGAAAGCAGAGAGGGCCAAATTGTCTGGGGCATTTGAAGGGGTTCCAGGAGGCAGTGAGGACCAGCATCACTTTTCCCCGCTGGCACCTTTGCTGTGGCAGCAAAAGCTGGACGTTTGTCTTTTTTTGCTCCAAACAGCGCCGAAAGTGAAAAAAGGTGCTTTTGAGGATAGAGTGCGCAGGAAAGCAGAGAGGGCCAAATTGTGTGGGGCATTTGAAGGGGTTCCAGGAGGCAGTGAGAAGCAGCATCACTTTTCCCCGCTGGCACCTTTGCTGTGGCAGCAAAAGCTGGACGTTTGTCTTTTTTGCTCCAAACAGCGCCGAAAGTGAAAAAAGGTGCTTTTGAGGATAGACTTTTCAGGAAAGCAGAGAGGGCCAAATTGTCTGGGGCATTTGAAGGGGTTCCAGGAGGCAGTGAGAAGCAGCATCACTTTTCCCCTCTGGCACCTTTGCTGTGGCAGCAAAAGCTGGACGTTTGTCTTTTTTGCTCCAAACAGCGCCGAAAGTGAAAAAAGGTGCTTTTGAGGATAGACTTTTCAGGAAAGCAGAGAGGGCCAAATTGTCTGGGGCATTTGAAGGGGTTCCAGGAGGCAGTGAGAAGCAGCATCACTTTTCCCCGCTGGCACCTTTGCTGTGGCAGCAAAAGCTGGACGTTTGTCTTCTTTGCTCCGGAGGGCGCCGAAAGTGAAAACAGGTGCTTTTTAGGATGGAGTGTGCAGGAAAGCAGAGAGGGCCAAATTGTGTGGGGCATTTGAAGGGGTTCCAGGAGGCAGTGAGAAGCAGCATCACTTTTCCCCGCTGGCACCTTTGCTGTGGCAGCAAGAGCTGGACGTTTGTCTTTTTTGCTCCAAACAGCGCCGAAAGTGAAAAAAGGTGCTTTTGAGGATAGACTTTTCAGGAAAGCAGAGAGGGCCAAATTGTGTGGGGCATTTGAAGGGGTTCCAGGAGGCAGTGAGAAGCAGCATCACTTTTCCCCGCTGGCACCTTTGCTGTGGCAGCAAAAGCTGGACGTTTGTCTTTTTTGCTCCAAACAGCGCCGAAAGTGAAAAAAGGTGCTTTTGAGGATAGACTTTTCAGGAAAGCAGAGAGGGCCAAATTTTGTGGGGCATTTGAAGGGGTTCCAGGTGGCAGTGAGAAGTAGCATCACTTTTCCCCGCTGGCACCTTTGCTGTGGCAGCAAAAGCTGGACGTTTGTCTTTTTTGCTCCAAACAGCGCCGAAAGTGAAAAAAGGTGCTTTTGAGGATAGAGTGCGCAGGAAAGCAGAGAGGGCCAAATTGTGTGGGGCATTTGAAGGGGTTCCAGGAGGCAGTGAGGACCAGCATCACTTTTCCCCGCTGGCACCTTTGCTGTGGCAGCAAAAGCTGGATGTTTGTCTTTTTTTGCTCCAAACAGCGCCGAAAGTGAAAAAAGGTGCTTTTGAGGATAGAGTGCGCAGGAAAGCAGAGAGAGCCAAATTGTCTGGGGCATTTGAAGGGGTTGCAGGAGGCAGTGAGAAGCAGCATCACTTTTCCCCGCTGGCACCTTTGCTGTGGCAGCAAAAGCTGGACGTTTGTCTTTTTTGCTCCAAACAGCGCCGAAAGTGAAAAAAGGTGCTTTTGAGGATAGACTTTTCAGGAAAGCAGAGAGGGCCAAATTGTCTGGGGCATTTGAGGGGGTTCCAGGAGGCAGTGAGGACCAGCATCAATTTTCCCCGCTGGCACCTTTGCTGTAGCAGCAAAAGCTGGACGTTTGTATTTTTTGCTCCAAACAGCGCCGAAAGTGAAAAAAGGTGCTTTTGAGGATAGCGTGCGCAGGAAAGCAGAGAGGGCCAAATTGTCTGGGGCATTTGAAGGGGTTCCAGGAGGCAGTGAGAAGCAGCATCACTTTTCCCCGCTGGCACCTTTGCTGTGGCAGCAAAAGCTGGACGTTTGTCTTTTTTGCTGCAAACAGCGCCGAAAGTGAAAAAAGGTGCTTTTGAGGATAGACTTTTCAGGAAAGCAGAGAGGGCCAAATTGTGTGGGGCATTTGAAGGGGTTCCAGGAGGCAGTGAGAAGCAGCATCACTTTACCCTGCTGGCACCTTTGCTGTGGCAGCAAAAGCTGGACGTTTTTCTTTTTTGCTTCAAACAGCGGCGAAAGTGAAAAAAGGTGCTTTTGAGGATAGACTTTTCAGGAAAGCAGAGAGGGCCGAATTGTGTGGGGCATTTGAAGGGGTTCCAGGAGGCAGTGAGGACCAGCATCACTTTTCCCCGCTGGCACCTTTGCTGTGGCAGCAAAAGCTGGACGTTTGTCTTTTTTGCTCCAAACAGCGCCGAAAGTGAAAACAGGTGCTTTTGAGGCTAGAGTGCGCAGGAAAGCAGAGAGGGCCAAATTGTGTGGGGCATTTGAAGGGGTTCCAGGAGGCAGTGAGAAGCAGCATCACTTTTCCCCGCTGGCACCTTTGCTGTGGCAGCAAAAGCTGGACGTTTGTCTTTTTTGCTTCAAACAGCGCCGAAAGTGAAAAAAGGTGCTTTTGAGGATAGAGTGCGCAGGAAAGCAGACAGGGCCAAATTGTCTGGGGCATTTGAAGGGGTTCCAGGAGGCAGTGAGAAGCAGCATCACTTTTCCCCGCTGGCACCTTTGCTGTGGCAGCAAAAGCTGGACGTTTGTCTTTTTTGCTCCAAACAGCGCCGAAAGTGAAAAAAGGTGCTTTTGATGATAGAGTGCGCAGGAAAGCAGAGAGGGTCAAATTGTGTGGGGCATTTGAAGGGGTTCCAGGAGGCAGTGAGAAGCAGCATCACTTTTCCCCGCTGGCACCTTTGCTGTGGCAGCAAAAGCTGGACGTTTGTCTTTTTTTTGCTCCAAACAGCTCTGAAAGTGAAAAAAGGTGCTTTTGAGGATAGAGTGCGCAGGAAAGCAGAGAGGGCCAAATTGTGTGGGGCATTTGAAGGGGTTCCAGGAGGCAGTGAGAAGCAGCATCACTTTTCCCCGCTGGCACCTTTGCTGTGGCAGCAAGAGCTGGACGTTTGTCTTTTTTGCTCCAAACAGCGCCGAAAGTGAAAAAAGGTGCTTTTGAGGATAGACTTTTCAGGAAAGCAGAGAGGGCCAAATTGTCTGGGGCATTTGAAGGGGTTCCAGGAGGCAGTGAGAAGCAGCATCACTTTTCCCCGCTGGCACCTTTGCTGTGGCAGCAAAAGCTGGACATTTGTCTTTTTTGCTCCAAACAGCGCCGAAAGTGAAAAAAGGTGCTTTTGAGGATAGAGTGCGCAGGAAAGCAGAGAGGGCCAAATTTTGTGGGGCATTTGAAGGGGTTCCAGGTGGCAGTGAGAAGTAGCATCACTTTTCCCCGCTGGCACCTTTGCTGTGGCAGCAAAAGCTGGACGTTTGTCTTTTTTGCTCCAAACAGCGCCGAAAGTGAAAAAAGGTGCTTTTGAGGCTAGAGTGGGCAGGAAAGCAGAGAGGGCCAAATTGTGTGGGGCATTTGAAGGGGTTCCAGGAGGCAGTGAGAAGCAGCATCACTTTTCCCCGCTGGCACCTTTGCTGTGGCAGCAAAAGCTGGACGTTTGTCTTTTTTGCTCCAAACAGCGCCGAAAGTGAAAAAAGGTTCTTTTGAGGCTAGAGTGCGCAGGAAAGCAGAGAGGGCCAAATTGTCTGGGGCATTTGAAGGGGTTCCAGGAGGCAGTGAGGACCAGCATCACTTTTCCCCGCTGGCACCTTTGCTGTAGCAGCAAAAGCTGGACGTTTGTCTTTTTTGCTCCAAACAGCGCCCAAAGTGAAAACAGGTGCTTTTGAGGATAGAGTGCGCAGGAAAGCAGAGAGGGCCAAATTGTCTGGGGCATTTGAAGGGGTTCCAGGAGGCTGTGAGAAGCAGCATCACTTTTCCCCGCTGGCACCTTTGCTGTGGCAGCAAAAGCTGGACGTTTGTCTTTTTTGCTCCAAACAGCGCCGAAAGTGAAAACAGGTGCTTTTGAGGATGGAGTGCGCAGGAAAGCAGAGAGGGCCAAATTGTCTGGGGCATTTGAAGGGGTTCCAGGAGTTAGTGAGGACCAGCATCACTTTTCCCCGCTGGCACCTTTACTGTGGCAGCAAAAGCTGGACGTTTGTCTTCTTTGCTCCGGAGGGCGCCGAAAGTGAAAACAGGTGCTTTTGAGGATGGAGTGCGCAGGAAAGCAGAGAGGGCCAAATTGTGTGGGGCATTTGAAGGGGTTTCAGGAGGCAGTGAGTACCAGCATCACTTTTCCCCGCTGGCACCTTTGCTGTGGCAGCAAAAGCTGGACGTTTGTCTTTTTTGCTCCAAACAGCGCCGAAAGTGAAAAAAGGTGCTTTTGAGGATAGAGTGCGCAGGAAAGCAGAGAGGGCCAAATTGTGTGGGGCATTTGAAGGGGTTCCAGGAGGCAGTGAGAAGCAGCATCACTTTTCCCCGCTGGCACCTTTGCTGTGGCAGCAAAAGCTGGACGTTTGTCTTTTTTTGCTCCAAACAGCGCCGAAAGTGAAAAAAGGTGCTTTTGAGGATAGAGTGCGCAGGAAAGCAGAGAGGGCCAAATTGTGTGGGGCATTTGAAGGGGTTCCAGGAGGCAGTGAGAAGCAGCATCACTTTTCCCCGCTGGCACCTTTGCTGTGGCAGCAAAAGCTGGACGTTTGTCTTTTTTGCTCCAAACAGCGCCGAAAGTGAAAAAAGGTGCTTTTGAGGATAGACTTTTCAGGAAAGCAGAGAGGGCCAAATTGTCTGGGGCATTTGAAGGGGTTCCAGGAGGCAGTGAGAAGCAGCATCACTTTTCCCCGCTGGCACCTTTGCTGTGGCAGCAAAAGCTGGATGTTTGTCTTCTTTGCTCCGGAGGGCGCCGAAAGTGAAAACAGGTGCTTTTGAGGATCGAGTGCGCAGGAAAGCAGAGAGGGCCAAATTGTCTGGGGCATTTGAAGGGGTTCCAGGAGGCAGTGAGAAGCAGCATCACTTTTCCCCGCTGGCACCTTTGCTGTGGCAGCAAAAGCTGGACGTTTGTCTTTTTTGCTCCAAACAGCGCCGAAAGTGAAAAAAGGTGCTTTTGAGGATAGAGTGCGCAGGAAAGCAGAGAGGGCCAAATTGTCTGGGGCATTTGAAGGGGTTCCAGGAGGCAGTGAGGACCAGCATCACTTTTCCCCGCTGGCACCTTTACTGTGGCAGCAAAAGCTGGACGTTTGTCTTCTTTGCTCCGGAGGGCGCCGAAAGTGAAAACAGGTGCTTTTGAGGATGGAGTGCGCAGGAAAGCAGAGAGGGCCAAATTGTCTGGGGCATTTGAAGGGGTTCCAGGAGGCAGTGAGAAGCAGCATCACTTTTCCCCGCTGGCACCTTTGCTGTGGCAGCAAAAGCTGGACGTTTGTCTTTTTTGCTCCAAACAGCGCCGAAAGTGAAAAAAGGTGCTTTTGAGGATAGACTTTTCAGGAAAGCAGAGAGGGCCAAATTGTGTGGGGCATTTGAAGGGGTTCCAGGAGGCAGTGAGAAGCAGCATCACTTTACCCTGCTGGCACCTTTGCTGTGGCAGCAAAAGCTGGACGTTTTTCTTTTTTGCTTCAAACAGCGCCGAAAGTGAAAAAAGGTGCTTTTGAGGATAGACTTTTCAGGAAAGCAGAGAGGGCCGAATTGTGTGGGGCATTTGAAGGGGTTCCAGGAGGCAGTGAGGACCAGCATCACTTTTCCCCGCTGGCACCTTTGCTGTGGCAGCAAAAGCTGGACGTTTGTCTTTTTTGCTCCAAACAGCGCCGAAAGTGAAAAAAGGTGCTTTTGAGGCTAGAGTGCGCAGGAAAGCAGAGAGGGCCAAATTGTGTGGGGCATTTGAAGGGGTTCCAGGAGGCAGTGAGAAGCAGCATCACTTTTCCCCGCTGGCACCTTTGCTGTGGCAGCAAAAGCTGGACGTTTGTCTTTTTTGCTCCAAACAGCGCCGAAAGTGAAAAAAGGTGCTTTTGAGGATAGAGTGCGCAGGAAAGCTGAGAGGGCAAATTGTCTGGGGCATTTGAAGGGGTTCCAGGAGGCAGTGAGGACCAGCATCACTTTTCCCCGCTGGCACCTTTACTGTGGCAGCAAAAGCTGGACGTTTGTCTTCTTTGCTCCGGAGGGCGCCGAAAGTGAAAACAGGTGCTTTTGAGGATGGAGTGCGCAGGAAAGCAGAGAGGGCCAAATTGTCTGGGGCATTTGAAGGGGTTCCAGGAGGCAGTGAGAAGCAGCATCACTTTTCCCCGCTGGCACCTTTGCTGTGGCAGCAAAAGCTGGACGTTTGTCTTTTTTGCTCCAAACAGCGCCGAAAGTGAAAAAAGGTGCTTTTGAGGATAGACTTTTCAGGAAAGCAGAGAGGGCCAAATTGTGTGGGGCATTTGAAGGGGTTCCAGGAGGCAGTGAGAAGCAGCATCACTTTACCCTGCTGGCACCTTTGCTGTGGCAGCAAAAGCTGGACGTTTTTCTTTTTTGCTTCAAACAGCGCCGAAAGTGAAAAAAGGTGCTTTTGAGGATAGACTTTTCAGGAAAGCAGAGAGGGCCGAATTGTGTGGGGCATTTGAAGGCGTTCCAGGAGGCAGTGAGGACCAGCATCACTTTTCCCCGCTGGCACCTTTGCTGTGGCAGCAAAAGCTGGACGTTTGTCTTTTTTGCTCCAAACAGCGCCGAAAGTGAAAAAAGGTGCTTTTGAGGCTAGAGTGCGCAGGAAAGCAGAGAGGGCCAAATTGTGTGGGGCATTTGAAGGGGTTCCAGGAGGCAGTGAGAAGCAGCATCACTTTTCCCCGCTGGCACCTTTGCTGTGGCAGCAAAAGCTGGACGTTTGTCTTTTTTGCTCCAAACAGCGCCGAAAGTGAAAAAAGGTGCTTTTGAGGATAGAGTGCGCAGGAAAGCTGAGAGGGCAAATTGTCTGGGGCATTTGAAGGGGTTCCAGGAGGCAGTGAGGACCAGCATCACTTTTCCCCGCTGGCACCTTTACTGTGGCAGCAAAAGCTGGACGTTTGTCTTCTATGCTCCGGAGGGCGCCGAAAGTGAAAACAGGTGCTTTTGAGGATAGAGTGCGCAGGAAAGCAGAGAGGGCCAAATTGTCTGGGGCATTTGAAGGGGTTCCAGGAGGCAGTGAGAAGCAGCATCACTTTTCCCCGCTGGCACCTTTGCTGTGGCAGCAAAAGCTGGACGTTTGTCTTTTTTGCTCCAAACAGCGCCGAAAGTGAAAAAAGGTGCTTTTGAGGATAGACTTTTCAGGAAAGCAGAGAGGGCCAAATTGTCTCGGGCATTTGAAGGGGTTCCAGGAGGCAGTGAGAAGCAGCATCACTTTTCCCCGCTGGCACCTTTGCTGTGGCAGCAAAAGCTGGACGTTTGTCTTTTTTGCTCCAAACAGCGCCGAAAGTGAAAAAAGGTGCTTTTGATGATAGAGTGCGCAGGAAAGCAGAGAGGGCCAAATTGTCTGGGGCATTTGAAGGGGTTCCAGGAGGCAGTGAGAAGCAGCATCACTTTTCCCCGCTGGCACCTTTGCTGTGGCAGCAAAAGCTGGACGTTTGTCTTTTTTGCTCCAAACAGCGCCAAAAGTGAAAAAAGGTGCTTTTGAGGATAGACTTTTCAGGAAAGCAGAGAGGGCCAAATTGTCTGGGGCATTTGAAGGGGTTCCAGGAGGCAGTGAGAAGCAGCATCACTTTTCCCCGCTGGCACCTTTGCTGTGGCAGCAAAAGCTGGACGTTTGTCTTTTTTGCTCCAAACAGCGCCGAAAGTGAAAAAAGGTGCTTTTGAGGATAGACTTTTCAGGAAAGCAGAGAGGGCCAAATTGTCTGGGGCATTTGAAGGGGTTCCAGGAGGCAGTGAGAAGCAGCATCACTTTTCCCCGCTGGCACCTTTGCTGTGGCAGCAAAAGCTGGACGTTTGTCTTCTTTGCTCCGGAGGGCGCCGAAAGTGAAAACAGGTGCTTTTTAGGATGGAGTGTGCAGGAAAGCAGAGAGGGCCAAATTGTGTGGGGCATTTGAAGGGGTTCCAGGAGGCAGTGAGGACCAGCATCACTTTTCCCCGCTGGCACCTTTGCTGTGGCAGCAAGAGCTGGACGTTTGTCTTTTTTGCTCCAAACAGCGCCGAAAGTGAAAAAAGGTGCTTTTGAGGATAGACTTTTCAGGAAAGCAGAGAGGGCCAAATTGTCTGGGGCATTTGAAGGGGTTCCAGGAGGCAGTGAGAAGCAGCATCACTTTTCCCCGCTGGCACCTTTGCTGTGGCAGCAAAAGCTGGACATTTGTCTTTTTTGCTCCAAACAGCGCCGAAAGTGAAAAAAGGTGCTTTTGAGGATAGACTTTTCAGGAAAGCAGAGAGGGCCAAATTGTCTGGGGCATTTGAAGGGGTTCCAGGAGGCAGTGAGAAGCAGCATCACTTTTCCCCGCTGGCACCTTTGCTGTGGCAGCAAAAGCTGGACGTTTGTCTTTTTTGCTCCAAACAGCGCCGAAAGTGAAAACAGGTGCTTTTGAGGATAGAGTGCGCAGGAAAGCAGAGAGGGCCAAATTGTCTGGGGCATTTGAAGGGGTTCCAGGAGGGAGTGAGGACCAGCATCACTTTTCCCCGCTGGCACCTTTGCTGTGGCAGCAAAAGCTGGACGTTTGTCTTTTTTTGCTCCAAACAGCGCCGAAAGTGAAAAAAGGTGCTTTTGAGGATAGAGTGCGCAGGAAAGCAGAGAGGGCCAAATTGTCTGGGGCATTTGAAGGGGTTGCAGGAGGCAGTGAGAAGCAGCATCACTTTTCCCTGCTGGCACCTTTGCTGTGGCAGCAAAAGCTGGACGTTTGTCTTTTTTGCTCCAAACAGCGCCGAAAGTGAAAAAAGGTGCTTTTGAGGATAGAGTGCGCAGGAAAGCTGAGAGGGCCAAATTGTCTGGGGCATTTGAAGGGGTTCCAGGAGGCAGTGAGGACCAGCATCACTTTTCCCCGCTGGCACCTTTACTGTGGCAGCAAAAGCTGGACGTTTGTCTTCTTTGCTCCGGAGGGCGCCGAAAGTGAAAACAGGTGCTTTTGAGGATGGAGTGCGCAGGAAAGCAGAGAGGGCCAAATTGTGTGGGGCATTTGAAGGGGTTCCAGGAGGCAGTGAGGACCAGCATCACTTTTCCCCGCTGGCACCTTTGCTGTGGCAGCAAAAGCTGGACGTTTGTCTTTTTTGCTCCAAACAGCGCCGAAAGTGAAAAAAGGTGCTTTTGAGGATAGACTTTTCAGGAAAGCAGAGAGGGCCAAATTGTCTGGGGCATTTGAGAGGGGTTCCAGGAGGCAGTGAGGACCAGCATCACTTTTCCCCGCTGGCACCTTTGCTGTAGCAGCAAAAGCTGGACGTTTGTCTTTTTTGCTCCGGAGGGCGCCGAAAGTGAAAACAGGTGCTTTTGAGGATGGAGTGCGCAGGAAAGAAGAGAGGGCCAAATTGTGTGGGGCATTTGAAGGGGTTCCAGGAGGCTGTGAGAAGCAGCATCACTTTTCCCCGCTGGCACCTTTGCTGTGGCAGGAAAAGCTGGACCTTTGTTTTTTTGCTCCAAACA
This sequence comes from Vanellus vanellus, assembly GCF_965231255.1. NCBI lineage: Eukaryota > Metazoa > Chordata > Aves > Charadriiformes > Charadriidae > Vanellus > Vanellus vanellus. The sequence goes on from NW_028127425.1 coordinate 133,144, forward strand.
GCGCTGAAAGTGAAAAAAGGTGCATTTGAGGATAGAGTGCGCAGGAAAGCAGAGAGGGCCAAATTGTGTGGGGCATTTGAAGGGGTTCCAGGAGGCAGTGAGAAGCAGCATCACTTTTCCCCGCTGGCACCTTTGCTGTGGCAGCAAAAGCTGGACGTTTGTCTTTTTTGCTCCAAACAGCGCCGAAAGTGAAAAAAGGTGCTTTTGAGGATATAGTGCGCAGGAAAGCAGAGAGGGCCAAATTGTCTGGGGCATTTGAAGGGGTTCCAGGAGGCAGTGAGGACCAGCATCACTTTTCCCCGCTGGCACCTTTACTGTGGCAGCAAAAGCTGGACGTTTGTCTTCTATGCTCCGGAGGGGGCCGAAAGTGAAAACAGGTGCTTTTGAGGATAGAGTGCGCAGGAAAGCAGAGAGGGCCAAATTGTCTGGGGCATTTGAAGGGGTTCCAGGAGGCAGTGAGAAGCAGCATCACTTTTCCCCGCTGGCACCTTTGCTGTGGCAGCAAAAGCTGGACGTTTGTCTTTTTTGCTCCAAACAGCGCCGAAAGTGAAAAAAGGTGCTTTTGAGGATAGACTTTTCAGGAAAGCAGAGAGGGCCAAATTGTCTGGGGCATTTGAAGGGGTTCCAGGAGGCAGTGAGAAGCAGCATCACTTTTCCCCGCTGGCACCTTTGCTGTGGCAGCAAAAGCTGGACGTTTGTCTTTTTTGCTCCAAACAGCGCCGAAAGTGAAAAAAGGTGCTTTTGAGGATAGAGTGCGCAGGAAAGCAGAGAGGGCCAAATTGTCTGGGGCATTTGAAGGGGTTCCAGGAGGCAGTGAGAAGCAGCATCACTTTTCCCCGCTGGCACCTTTGCTGTGGCAGCAAAAGCTGGACGTTTGTCTTCTTTGCTCCGGAGGGCGCCGAAAGTGAAAACAGGTGCTTTTTAGGATGGAGTGTGCAGGAAAGCAGAGAGGGCCAAATTGTGTGGGGCATTTGAAGGGGTTCCAGGAGGCAGTGAGGACCAGCATCACTTTTCCCCGCTGGCACCTTTGCTGTGGCAGCAAGAGCTGGACGTTTGTCTTTTTTGCTCCAAACAGCGCCGAAAGTGAAAAAAGGTGCTTTTGAGGATAGACTTTTCAGGAAAGCAGAGAGGGCCAAATTGTCTGGGGCATTTGAAGGGGTTCCAGGAGGCAGTGAGAAGCAGCATCACTTTTCCCCGCTGGCACCTTTGCTGTGGCAGCAAAAGCTGGACATTTGTCTTTTTTGCTCCAAACAGCGCCGAAAGTGAAAAAAGGTGCTTTTGAGGACAGACTTTTCAGGAAAGCAGAGAGGGCCAAATTGTCTGGGGCATTTGAAGGGGTTCCAGGAGGCAGTGAGAAGCAGCATCACTTTTCCCCGCTGGCACCTTTGCTGTGGCAGCAAAAGCTGGACGTTTGTCTTTTTTGCTCCAAACAGCGCCGAAAGTGAAAAAAGGTGCTTTTGAGGATAGAGTGCGCAGGAAAGCAGAGAGGGCCAAATTGTCTGGGGCATTTGAAGGGGTTCCAGGAGGCAGTGAGGACCAGCATCACTTTTCCCCGCTGGCACCTTTGCTGTGGCAGCAAAAGCTGGACGTTTGTCTTTTTTTGCTCCAAACAGCGCCGAAAGTGAAAAAAGGTGCTTTTGAGGATAGAGTGCGCAGGAAAGCAGAGAGGGCCAAATTGTCTGGGGCATTTGAAGGGGTTGCAGGAGGCAGTGAGAAGCAGCATCACTTTTCCCCGCTGGCACCTTTGCTGTGGCAGCAAAAGCTGGACGTTTGTCTTTTTTGCTCCAAACAGCGCCGAAAGTGAAAAAAGGTGCTTTTGAGGATAGACTTTTCAGGAAAGCAGAGAGGGCCAAATTGTCTGGGGCATTTGAGGGGGTTCCAGGAGGCAGTGAGGACCAGCATCACTTTTCCCCGCTGGCACCTTTGCTGTAGCAGCAAAAGCTGGACGTTTGTCTTTTTTGCTCCGGAGGGCGCCGAAAGTGAAATCAGGTGCTTTTGAGGATGGAGTGCGCAGGAAAGCAGAGAGGGCCAAATTGTCTGGGGCATTTGAAGGGGTTCCAGGAGGCTGTGAGAAGCAGCATCACTTTTCCCCGCTGGCACCTTTGCTGTGGCAGCAAAAGCTGGACGTTTGTCTTTTTTGCTCCAAACAGCGCCGAAAGTAAAAAAAGGTGCTTTTGAGGATAGAGTGCGCAGGAAAGCTGAGAGGGCCAAATTGTCTGGGGCATTTGAAGGGGTTCCAGGAGGCAGTGAGGACCAGCATCACTTTTCCCCGCTGGCACCTTTACTGTGGCAGCAAAAGCTGGACGTTTGTCTTCTTTGCTCCGGAGGGCGCCGAAAGTGAAAACAGGTGCTTTTGAGGATGGAGTGCGCAGGAAAGCAGAGAGGGCCAAATTGTGTGGGGCATTTGAAGGGGTTCCAGGAGGCAGTGAGGACCAGCATCACTTTTCCCCGCTGGCACCTTTTGCTGTGGCAGCAAAAGCTGGACGTTTGTCTTTTTTGCTCCAAACAGCGCCGAAAGTGAAAAAAGGTGCTTTTGAGGATAGACTTTTCAGGAAAGCAGAGAGGGCCAAATTGTCTGGGGCATTTGAGAGGGGTTCCAGGAGGCAGTGAGGACCAGCATCACTTTTCCCCGCTGGCACCTTTGCTGTAGCAGCAAAAGCTGGACGTTTGTCTTTTTTGCTCCGGAGGGCGCCGAAAGTGAAAACAGGTGCTTTTGAGGATGGAGTGCGCAGGAAAGAAGAGAGGGCCAAATTGTGTGGGGCATTTGAAGGGGTTCCAGGAGGCTGTGAGAAGCAGCATCACTTTTCCCCGCTGGCACCTTTGCTGTGTCAGGAAAAGCTGGACCTTTGTTTTTTTGCTCCAAACAGCGCTGAAAGTGAAAAAAGGTGCATTTGAGGATAGAGTGCGCAGGAAAGCAGAGAGGGCCAAATTGTGTGGGGCATTTGAAGGGGTTCCAGGAGGCAGTGAGAAGCAGCATCACTTTTCCCCGCTGGCACCTTTGCTGTGGCAGCAAAAGCTGGACGTTTGTCTTTTTTGCTCCAAACAGCGCCGAAAGTGAAAAAAGGTGCTTTTGAGGATATAGTGCGCAGGAAAGCAGAGAGGGCCAAATTGTCTGGGGCATTTGAAGGGGTTCCAGGAGGCAGTGGGGACCAGCATCACTTTTCCCCGCTGGCACCTTTACTGTGGCAGCAAAAGCTGGACGTTTGTCTTTTTTGCTCCGGAGGGCGCCGAAAGTGAAAACAGGTGCTTTTGAGGATGGAGTGCGCAGGAAAGCAAAGAGGGCCAAATTGTCTGGGGCATTTGAAGGGGTTCCAGGAGGCAGTGAGAAGCAGCATCACTTTTCCCCGCTGGCACCTTTGCTGTGGCAGCAAAAGCTGGACGTTTGTCTTTTTTGCTCCAAACAGCGCCGAAAGTGAAAAAAGGTGCTTTTGAGGATAGACTTTTCAGGAAAGCAGAGAGGGCCAAATTGTGTGGGGCATTTGAAGGGGTTCCAGGAGGCAGTGAGAAGCAGCATCACTTTACCCTGCTGGCACCTTTGCTGTGGCAGCAAAAGCTGGACGTTTTTCTTTTTTGCTTCAAACAGCGGCGAAAGTGAAAAAAGGTGCTTTTGAGGATAGACTTTTCAGGAAAGCAGAGAGGACCGAATTGTGTGGGGCATTTGAAGGGGTTCCAGGAGGCAGTGAGGACCAGCATCACTTTTCCCCGCTGGCACCTTTGCTGTGGCAGCAAAAGCTGGACTTTTGTCTTTTTTGCTCCAAACAGCGCCGAAAGTGAAAACAGGTGCTTTTGAGGCTAGAGTGCGCAGGAAAGCAGAGAGGGCCAAATTGTGTGGGGCATTTGAAGGGGTTGCAGGAGGCAGTGAGAAGCAGCATCACTTTTCCCCGCTGGCACCTTTGCTGTGGCAGCAAAAGCTGGACGTTTGTCTTTTTTGCTCCAAACAGCGCCGAAAGTGAAAAAAGGTGCTTTTGAGGATAGAGTGCGCAGGAAAGCTGAAAGGGCCAAATTGTGTGGGGCATTTGAAGGGGTTCCAGGAGGCAGTGAGGACCCAGCATCACTTTTCCCCGCTGGCACCTTTACTGTGGCAGCAAAAGCTGGACGTTTGTCTTCTATGCTCCGGAGGGCGCCGAAAGTGAAAACAGGTGCTTTTGAGGATAGATTGCGCAGGAAAGCAGAGAGGGCCAAATTGTCTGGGGCATTTGAAGGGGTTCCAGGAGGCAGTGAGAAGCAGCATCACTTTTCCCCGCTGGCACCTTTGCTGTGGCAGCAAAAGCTGGACGTTTGTCTTTTTTGCTCCAACCAGCGCCGAAAGTGAAAAAAGGTGCTTTTGAGGATAGACTTTTCAGGAAAGCAGAGAGGGCCAAATTGTCTGGGGCATTTGAAGGGGTTCCAGGAGGCAGTGAGAAGCAGCATCACTTTTCCCCGCTGGCACCTTTGCTGTGGCAGCAAAAGCTGGACGTTTGTCTTTTTTGCTCCAAACAGCGCCGAAAGTGAAAAAAGGTGCTTTTGATGATAGAGTGCGCAGGAAAGCAGAGAGGGCCAAATTGTCTGGCGCATTTGAAGGGGTTCCAGGAGGCAGTGAGAAGCAGCATCACTTTTCCCCGCTGGCACCTTTGCTGTGGCAGCAAAAGCTGGACGTTTGTCTTTTTTTCCTCCAAACAGCGCCGAAAGTGAAAAAAGGTGCTTTTGAGGATAGACTTTTCAGGAAAGCAGAGAGGGCCAAATTGTCTGGGGCATTTGAAGGGGTTCCAGGGGGCAGTGAGAAGCAGCATCACTTTTCCCCGCTGGCACCTTTGCTGTGGCAGCAAAAGCTGGACGTTTGTCTTCTTTGCTCCAGAGGGCGCCGAAAGTGAAAACAGGTGCTTTTTAGGATGGAGTGTGCAGGAAAGCAGAGAGGGCCAAATTGTGTGGGGCATTTGAAGGGGTTCCAGGAGGCAGTGAGGACCAGCATCACTTTTCCCCGCTGGCACCTTTGCTGTGGCAGCAAGAGCTGGACGTTTGTCTTTTTTGCTCCAAACAGCGCCGAAAGTGAAAACAGGTGCTTTTGAGGATAGACTTTTCAGGAAAGCAGAGAGGGCCAAATTGTGTGGGGCATTTGAAGGGGTTCCAGGAGGCAGTGAGAAGCAGCATCACTTTTCCCCGCTGGCACCTTTGCTGTGGCAGCAAAAGCTGGACATTTGTCTTTTTTGCTCCAAACAGCGCCGAAAGTGAAAAAAGGTGCTTTTGAGGATAGACTTTTCAGGAAAGCAGAGAGGGCCAAATTGTGTGGGGCATTTGAAGGGGTTCCAGGTGGCAGTGAGAAGTAGCATCACTTTTCCCCGCTGGCACCTTTGCTGTGGCAGCAAAAGCTGGACGTTTGTCTTTTTTGCTCCAAACAGCGCCGAAAGTGAAAAAAGGTGCTTTTGAGGATAGAGTGCGCAGGAAAGCAGAGAGGGCCAAATTGTGTGGGGCATTTGAAGGGGTTCCAGGAGGCAGTGAGGACCAGCATCACTTTTCCCCGCTGGCACCTTTGCTGTGGCAGCAAAAGCTGGACGTTTGTCTTTTTTTGCTCCAAACAGCGCCGAAAGTGAAAAAAGGTGCTTTTGAGGATAGAGTGGGCAGGAAAGCAGAGAGGGCCAAATTGTCTGGGGCATTTGAAGGGGTTGCAGGAGGCAGTGAGAAGCAGCATCACTTTTCCCCGCTGGCACCTTTGCTGTGGCAGCAAAAGCTGGACGTTTGTCTTTTTTGCTCCAAACAGCGCCGAAAGTGAAAAAAGGTGCTTTTGAGGATAGACTTTTCAGGAAAGCAGAGAGGGCCAAATTGTCTGGGGCATTTGAGGGGGTTCCAGGAGGCAGTGAGGACCAGCATCACTTTTCCCCGCTGGCACCTTTGCTGTAGCAGCAAAAGCTGGACGTTTGTCTTTTTTGCTCCGGAGGGCGCCGAAAGTGAAAACAGGTGCTTTTGAGGATGGAGTGCGCAGGAAAGAAGAGAGGGCCAAATTGTGTGGGGCATTTGAAGGGGTTCCAGGAGGCTGTGAGAAGCAGCATCACTTTTCCCCGCTGGCACCTTTGCTGTGGCAGGAAAAGCTGGACCTTTGTTTTTTTGCTCCAAACAGCGCTGAAAGTGAAAAAAGGTGCATTTGAGGATAGAGTGCGCAGGAAAGCAGAGAGGGCCAAATTGTGTGGGGCATTTGAAGGGGTTCCAGGAGGCAGTGAGAAGCAGCATCACTTTTCCCCGCTAGCACCTTTGCTGTGGCAGCAAAAGCTGGACGTTTGTCTTTTTTGCTCCAAACAGCGCCGAAAGTGAAAAAAGGTGCTTTTGAGGATATAGTGCGCAGGAAAGCAGAGAGGGCCAAATTGTCTGGGGCATTTGAAGGGGTTCCAGGAGGCAGTGGGGACCAGCATCACTTTTCCCCGCTGGCACCTTTACTGTGGCAGCAAAAGCTGGACGTTTGTCTTTTTTGCTCCGGAGGGCGCCGAAAGTGAAAACAGGTGCTTTTGAGGATGGAGTGCGCAGGAAAGCAGAGAGGGCCAAATTGTCTGGGGCATTTGAAGGGGTTCCAGGAGGCAGTGAGAAGCAGCATCACTTTACCCTGCTGGCACCTTTGCTGTGGCAGCAAAAGCTGGACGTTTTTCTTTTTTGCTTCAAACAGCGGCGAAAGTGAAAAAAGGTGCTTTTGAGGATAGACTTTTCAGGAAAGCAGAGAGGGCCGAATTGTGTGGGGCATTTGAAGGGGTTCCAGGAGGCAGTGAGGACCAGCATCACTTTTCCCCGCTGGCACCTTTGCTGTGGCAGCAAATGCTGGACTTTTGTCTTTTTTGCTCCAAACAGCTCCGAAAGTGAAAACAGGTGCTTTTGAGGCTAGAGTGCGCAGGAAAGCAGAGAGGGCCAAATTGTCTGGGGCATTTGAAGGGGTTTCAGGAGGCAGTGAGAAGCAGCATCACTTTTCCCCGCTGGCACCTTTGCTGTGGCAGCAAAAGCTGGACGTTTGTCTTTTTTGCTCCAAACAGCGCCGAAAGTGAAAAAAGGTGCTTTTGAGGATAGAGTGCGCAGGAAAGCTGAAAGGGCCAAATTGTGTGGGGCATTTGAAGGGGTTCCAGGAGGCAGTGAGGACCAGCATCACTTTTCCCCGCTGGCACCTTTACTGTGGCAGCAAAAGCTGGACGTTTGTCTTCTATGCCCCGGAGGGCGCCGAAAGTGAAAACAGGTGCTTTTGAGGATAGATTGCGCAGGAAAGCAGAGAGGGCCAAATTGTGTGGGGCATTTGAAGGGGTTCCAGGAGGCAGTGAGAAGCAGCATCACTTTTCCCCGCTGGCACCTTTGCTGTGGCAGCAAAAGCTGGACGTTTGTCTTTTTTGCTCCAAACAGCGCCAAAAGTGAAAAAAGGTGCTTTTGAGGATAGACTTTTCAGGAAAGCAGAGAGGGCCAAATTGTCTGGGGCATTTGAAGGGGTTCCAGGAGGCAGTGAGAAGCAGCATCACTTTTCCCCGCTGGCACCTTTGCTGTGGCAGCAAAAGCTGGACGTTTGTCTTTTTTGCTCCAAACAGCGCCGAAAGTGAAAAAAGGTGCTTTTGAGGATAGACTTTTCAGGAAAGCAGAGAGGGCCAAATTGTCTGGGGCATTTGAAGGGGTTCCAGGAGGCAGTGAGAAGCAGCATCACTTTTCCCCGCTGGCACCTTTGCTGTGGCAGCAAAAGCTGGACGTTTGTCTTCTTTGCTCCGGAGGGCGCCGAAAGTGAAAACAGGTGCTTTTTAGGATGGAGTGTGCAGGAAAGCAGAGAGGGCCAAATTGTGTGGGGCATTTGAAGGGGTTCCAGGAGGCAGTGAGGACCAGCATCACTTTTCCCCGCTGGCACCTTTGCTGTGGCAGCAAGAGCTGGACGTTTGTCTTTTTTGCTCCAAACAGCGCCGAAAGTGAAAAAAGGTGCTTTTGAGGATAGACTTTTCAGGAAAGCAGAGAGGGCCAAATTGTCTGGGGCATTTGAAGGGGTTCCAGGAGGCAGTGAGAAGCAGCATCACTTTTCCCCGCTGGCACCTTTGCTGTGGCAGCAAAAGCTGGACATTTGTCTTTTTTGCTCCAAACAGCGCCGAAAGTGAAAAAAGGTGCTTTTGAGGATAGACTTTTCAGGAAAGCAGAGAGGGCCAAATTGTCTGGGGCATTTGAAGGGGTTCCAGGAGGCAGTGAGAAGCAGCATCACTTTTCCCCGCTGGCACCTTTGCTGTGGCAGCAAAAGCTGGACGTTTGTCTTTTTTGCTCCAAACAGCGCCGAAAGTGAAAACAGGTGCTTTTGAGGATAGAGTGCGCAGGAAAGCAGAGAGGGCCAAATTGTCTGGGGCATTTGAAGGGGTTCCAGGAGGCAGTGAGGACCAGCATCACTTTTCCCCGCTGGCACCTTTGCTGTGGCAGCAAAAGCTGGACGTTTGTCTTTTTTTGCTCCAAACAGCGCCGAAAGTGAAAAAAGGTGCTTTTGAGGATAGAGTGCGCAGGAAAGCAGAGAGGGCCAAATTGTCTGGGGCATTTGAAGGGGTTGCAGGAGGCAGTGAGAAGCAGCATCACTTTTCCCCGCTGGCACCTTTGCTGTGGCAGCAAAAGCTGGACGTTTGTCTTTTTTGCTCCAAACAGCGCCGAAAGTGAAAAAAGGTGCTTTTGAGGATAGACTTTTCAGGAAAGCAGAGAGGGCCAAATTGTCTGGGGCATTTGAGAGGGGTTCCAGGAGGCAGTGAGGACCAGCATCACTTTTCCCCGCTGGCACCTTTGCTGTAGCAGCAAAAGCTGGACGTTTGTCTTTTTTGCTCCGGAGGGCGCCGAAAGTGAAAACAGGTGCTTTTGAGGATGGAGTGCGCAGGAAAGAAGAGAGGGCCAAATTGTCTGGGGCATTTGAAGGGGTTCCAGGAGGCTGTGAGAAGCAGCATCACTTTTCCCCGCTGGCACCTTTGCTGTGGCAGGAAAAGCTGGACCTTTGTTTTTTTGCTCCAAACAGCGCTGAAAGTGAAAAAAGGTGCATTTGAGGATAGAGTGCGCAGGAAAGCAGAGAGGGCCAAATTGTGTGGGGCATTTGAAGGGGTTCCAGGAGGCAGTGAGAAGCAGCATCACTTTTCCCCGCTGGCACCTTTGCTGTGGCAGCAAAAGCTGGACGTTTGTCTTTTTTGCTCCAAACAGCGCCGAAAGTGAAAAAAGGTGCTTTTGAGGATATAGTGCGCAGGAAAGCAGAGAGGGCCAAATTGTCTGGGGCATTTGAAGGGGTTCCAGGAGGCAGTGGGGACCAGCATCACTTTTCCCCGCTGGCACCTTTACTGTGGCAGCAAAAGCTGGACGTTTGTCTTTTTTGCTCCGGAGGGCGCCGAAAGTGAAAACAGGTGCTTTTGAGGATGGAGTGCGCAGGAAAGCAAAGAGGGCCAAATTGTCTGGGGCATTTGAAGGGGTTCCAGGAGGCAGTGAGAAGCAGCATCACTTTTCCCCGCTGGCACCTTTGCTGTGGCAGCAAAAGCTGGACGTTTGTCTTTTTTGCTCCAAACAGCGCCGAAAGTGAAAAAAGGTGCTTTTGAGGATAGACTTTTCAGGAAAGCAGAGAGGGCCAAATTGTGTGGGGCATTTGAAGGGGTTCCAGGAGGCAGTGAGAAGCAGCATCACTTTACCCTGCTGGCACCTTTGCTGTGGCAGCAAAAGCTGGACGTTTTTCTTTTTTGCTTCAAACAGCGGCGAAAGTGAAAAAAGGTGCTTTTGAGGATAGACTTTTCAGGAAAGCAGAGAGGACCGAATTGTGTGGGGCATTTGAAGGGGTTCCAGGAGGCAGTGAGGACCAGCATCACTTTTCCCCGCTGGCACCTTTGCTGTGGCAGCAAAAGCTGGACTTTTGTCTTTTTTGCTCCAAACAGCGCCGAAAGTGAAAACAGGTGCTTTTGAGGCTAGAGTGCGCAGGAAAGCAGAGAGGGCCAAATTGTGTGGGGCATTTGAAGGGGTTGCAGGAGGCAGTGAGAAGCAGCATCACTTTTCCCCGCTGGCACCTTTGCTGTGGCAGCAAAAGCTGGACGTTTGTCTTTTTTGCTCCAAACAGCGCCGAAAGTGAAAAAAGGTGCTTTTGAGGATAGAGTGCGCAGGAAAGCTGAAAGGGCCAAATTGTGTGGGGCATTTGAAGGGGTTCCAGGAGGCAGTGAGGACCAGCATCACTTTTCCCCGCTGGCACCTTTACTGTGGCAGCAAAAGCTGGACGTTTGTCTTCTATGCTCCGGAGGGCGCCGAAAGTGAAAACAGGTGCTTTTGAGGATAGATTGCGCAGGAAAGCAGAGAGGGCCAAATTGTCTGGGGCATTTGAAGGGGTTCCAGGAGGCAGTGAGAAGCAGCATCACTTTTCCCCGCTGGCACCTTTGCTGTGGCAGCAAAAGCTGGACGTTTGTCTTTTTTGCTCCAACCAGCGCCGAAAGTGAAAAAAGGTGCTTTTGAGGATAGACTTTTCAGGAAAGCAGAGAGGGCCAAATTGTCTGGGGCATTTGAAGGGGTTCCAGGAGGCAGTGAGAAGCAGCATCACTTTTCCCCGCTGGCACCTTTGCTGTGGCAGCAAAAGCTGGACGTTTGTCTTTTTTGCTCCAAACAGCGCCGAAAGTGAAAAAAGGTGCTTTTGATGATAGAGTGCGCAGGAAAGCAGAGAGGGCCAAATTGTCTGGCGCATTTGAAGGGGTTCCAGGAGGCAGTGAGAAGCAGCATCACTTTTCCCCGCTGGCACCTTTGCTGTGGCAGCAAAAGCTGGACGTTTGTCTTTTTTCCTCCAAACAGCGCCGAAAGTGAAAAAAGGTGCTTTTGAGGATAGACTTTTCAGGAAAGCAGAGAGGGCCAAATTGTCTGGGGCATTTGAAGGGGTTCCAGGAGGCAGTGAGAAGCAGCATCACTTTTCCCCGCTGGCACCTTTGCTGTGGCAGCAAAAGCTGGACGTTTGTCTTCTTTGCTCCGGAGGGCGCCGAAAGTGAAAACAGGTGCTTTTTAGGATGGAGTGTGCAGGAAAGCAGAGAGGGCCAAATTGTGTGGGGCATTTGAAGGGGTTCCAGGAGGCAGTGAGGACCAGCATCACTTTTCCCCGCTGGCACCTTTGCTGTGGCAGCAAGAGCTGGACGTTTGTCTTTTTTGCTCCAAACAGCGCCGAAAGTGAAAACAGGTGCTTTTGAGGATAGACTTTTCAGGAAAGCAGAGAGGGCCAAATTGTGTGGGGCATTTGAAGGGGTTCCAGGAGGCAGTGAGAAGCAGCATCACTTTTCCCCGCTGGCACCTTTGCTGTGGCAGCAAAAGCTGGACATTTGTCTTTTTTGCTCCAAACAGCGCCGAAAGTGAAAAAAGGTGCTTTTGAGGATAGACTTTTCAGGAAAGCAGAGAGGGCCAAATTGTGTGGGGCATTTGAAGGGGTTCCAGGTGGCAGTGAGAAGTAGCATCACTTTTCCCCGCTGGCACCTTTGCTGTGGCAGCAAAAGCTGGACGTTTGTCTTTTTTGCTCCAAACAGCGCCGAAAGTGAAAAAAGGTGCTTTTGAGGATAGAGTGCGCAGGAAAGCAGAGAGGGCCAAATTGTGTGGGGCATTTGAAGGGGTTCCAGGAGGCAGTGAGGACCAGCATCACTTTTCCCCGCTGGCACCTTTGCTGTGGCAGCAAAAGCTGGACGTTTGTCTTTTTTTGATCCAAACAGCGCCGAAAGTGAAAAAAGGTGCTTTTGAGGATAGAGTGCGCAGGAAAGCAGAGAGGGCCAAATTGTCTGGGGCATTTGAAGGGGTTGCAGGAGGCAGTGAGAAGCAGCATCACTTTTCCCCGCTGGCACCTTTGCTGTGGCAGCAAAAGCTGGACGTTTGTCTTTTTTGCTCCAAACAGCGCCGAAAGTGAAAAAAGGTGCTTTTGAGGATAGACTTTTCAGGAAAGCAGAGAGGGCCAAATTGTCTGGGGCATTTGAGGGGGTTCCAGGAGGCAGTGAGGACCAGCATCACTTTTCCCCGCTGGCACCTTTGCTGTAGCAGCAAAAGCTGGACGTTTGTCTTTTTTGCTCCGGAGGGCGCCGAAAGTGAAAACAGGTGCTTTTGAGGATGGAGTGCGCAGGAAAGAAGAGAGGGCCAAATTGTGTGGGGCATTTGAAGGGGTTCCAGGAGGCTGTGAGAAGCAGCATCACTTTTCCCCGCTGGCACCTTTGCTGTGGCAGGAAAAGCTGGACCTTTGTTTTTTTGCTCCAAACAGCGCTGAAAGTGAAAAAAGGTGCATTTGAGGATAGAGTGCGCAGGAAAGCAGAGAGGGCCAAATTGTGTGGGGCATTTGAAGGGGTTCCAGGAGGCAGTGAGAAGCAGCATCACTTTTCCCCGCTAGCACCTTTGCTGTGGCAGCAAAAGCTGGACGTTTGTCTTTTTTGCTCCAAACAGCGCCGAAAGTGAAAAAAGGTGCTTTTGAGGATATAGTGCGCAGGAAAGCAGAGAGGGCCAAATTGTCTGGGGCATTTGAAGGGGTTCCAGGAGGCAGTGGGGACCAGCATCACTTTTCCCCGCTGGCACCTTTACTGTGGCAGCAAAAGCTGGACGTTTGTCTTTTTTGCTCCGGAGGGCGCCGAAAGTGAAAACAGGTGCTTTTGAGGATGGAGTGCGCAGGAAAGCAGAGAGGGCCAAATTGTCTGGGGCATTTGAAGGGGTTCCAGGAGGCAGTGAGAAGCAGCATCACTTTACCCTGCTGGCACCTTTGCTGTGGCAGCAAAAGCTGGACGTTTTTCTTTTTTGCTTCAAACAGCGGCGAAAGTGAAAAAAGGTGCTTTTGAGGATAGACTTTTCAGGAAAGCAGAGAGGGCCGAATTGTGTGGGGCATTTGAAGGGGTTCCAGGAGGCAGTGAGGACCAGCATCACTTTTCCCCGCTGGCACCTTTGCTGTGGCAGCAAAAGCTGGACTTTTGTCTTTTTTGCTCCAAACAGCTCCGAAAGTGAAAACAGGTGCTTTTGAGGCTAGAGTGCGCAGGAAAGCAGAGAGGGCCAAATTGTCTGGGGCATTTGAAGGGGTTTCAGGAGGCAGTGAGAAGCAGCATCACTTTTCCCCGCTGGCACCTTTGCTGTGGCAGCAAAAGCTGGACGTTTGTCTTTTTTGCTCCAAACAGCGCCGAAAGTGAAAAAAGGTGCTTTTGAGGATAGAGTGCGCAGGAAAGCTGAAAGGGCCAAATTGTGTGGGGCATTTGAAGGGGCTCCAGGAGGCAGTGAGGACCAGCATCACTTTTCCCCGCTGGCACCTTTACTGTGGCAGCAAAAGCTGGACGTTTGTCTTCTATGCCCCGGAGGGCGCCGAAAGTGAAAACAGGTGCTTTTGAGGATAGATTGCGCAGGAAAGCAGAGAGGGCCAAATTGTGTGGGGCATTTGAAGGGGTTCCAGGAGGCAGTGAGAAGCAGCATCACTTTTCCCCGCTGGCACCTTTGCTGTGGCAGCAAAAGCTGGACGTTTGTCTTTTTTGCTCCAAACAGCGCCAAAAGTGAAAAAAGGTGCTTTTGAGGATAGACTTTTCAGGAAAGCAGAGAGGGCCAAATTGTCTGGGGCATTTGAAGGGGTTCCAGGAGGCAGTGAGAAGCAGCATCACTTTTCCCCGCTGGCACCTTTGCTGTGGCAGCAAAAGCTGGACGTTTGTCTTTTTTGCTCCAAACAGCGCCGAAAGTGAAAAAAGGTGCTTTTGAGGATAGACTTTTCAGGAAAGCAGAGAGGGCCAAATTGTCTGGGGCATTTGAAGGGGTTCCAGGAGGCAGTGAGAAGCAGCATCACTTTTCCCCGCTGGCACCTTTGCTGTGGCAGCAAAAGCTGGACGTTTGTCTTCTTTGCTCCGGAGGGCGCCGAAAGTGAAAACAGGTGCTTTTTAGGATGGAGTGTGCAGGAAAGCAGAGAGGGCCAAATTGTGTGGGGCATTTGAAGGGGTTCCAGGAGGCAGTGAGGACCAGCATCACTTTTCCCCGCTGGCACCTTTGCTGTGGCAGCAAGAGCTGGACGTTTGTCTTTTTTGCTCCAAACAGCACCGAAAGTGAAAAAAGGTGCTTTTGAGGATAGACTTTTCAGGAAAGCAGAGAGGGCCAAATTGTCTGGGGCATTTGAAGGGGTTCCAGGAGGCAGTGAGAAGCAGCATCACTTTTCCCCGCTGGCACCTTTGCTGTGGCAGCAAAAGCTGGACATTTGTCTTTTTTGCTCCAAACAGCGCCGAAAGTGAAAAAAGGTGCTTTTGAGGATAGACTTTTCAGGAAAGCAGAGAGGGCCAAATTGTCTGGGGCATTTGAAGGGGTTCCAGGAGGCAGTGAGAAGCAGCATCACTTTTCCCCGCTGGCACCTTTGCTGTGGCAGCAAAAGCTGGACGTTTGTCTTTTTTGCTCCAAACAGCGCCGAAAGTGAAAAACAGGTGCTTTTGAGGATAGAGTGCGCAGGAAAGCAGGAGAGGGCCAAATTGTCTGGGGCATTTGAAGGGGTTCCAGGAGGCAGTGAGGACCAGCCACTTTTCCCCGCTGGCACCTTTGCTGTGGCAGCAAAAGCTGGACGTTTGTCTTTTTTTGCTCCAAACAGCGCCGAAAGTGAAAAAAGGTGCTTTTGAGGATAGAGTGCGCAGGAAAGCAGAGAGGGCCAAATTGTCTGGGGCATTTGAAGGGGTTGCAGGAGGCAGTGAGAAGCAGCATCACTTTTCCCCGCTGGCACCTTTGCTGTGGCAGCAAAAGCTGGACGTTTGTCTTTTTTGCTCCAAACAGCGCCGAAAGTGAAAAAAGGTGCTTTTGAGGATAGACTTTTCAGGAAAGCAGAGAGGGCCAAATTGTCTGGGGCATTTGAGAGGGGTTCCAGGAGGCAGTGAGGACCAGCATCACTTTTCCCCGCTGGCACCTTTGCTGTAGCAGCAAAAGCTGGACGTTTGTCTTTTTTGCTCCGGAGGGCGCCGAAAGTGAAAACAGGTGCTTTTGAGGATGGAGTGCGCAGGAAAGAAGAGAGGGCCAAATTGTGTGGGGCATTTGAAGGGGTTCCAGGAGGCTGTGAGAAGCAGCATCACTTTTCCCCGCTGGCACCTTTGCTGTGGCAGGAAAAGCTGGACCTTTGTTTTTTTGCTCCAAACAGCGCTGAAAGTGAAAAAAGGTGCATTTGAGGATAGAGTGCGCAGGAAAGCAGAGAGGGCCAAATTGTGTGGGGCATTTGAAGGGGTTCCAGGAGGCAGTGAGAAGCAGCATCACTTTTCCCCGCTGGCACCTTTGCTGTGGCAGCAAAAGCTGGACGTTTGTCTTTTTTGCTCCAAACAGCGCCGAAAGTGAAAAAAGGTGCTTTTGAGGATATAGTGCGCAGGAAAGCAGAGAGGGCCAAATTGTCTGGGGCATTTGAAGGGGTTCCAGGAGGCAGTGGGGACCAGCATCACTTTTCCCCGCTGGCACCTTTACTGTGGCAGCAAAAGCTGGACGTTTGTCTTTTTTGCTCCGGAGGGCGCCGAAAGTGAAAACAGGTGCTTTTGAGGATGGAGTGCGCAGGAAAGCAAAGAGGGCCAAATTGTCTGGGGCATTTGAAGGGGTTCCAGGAGGCAGTGAGAAGCAGCATCACTTTTCCCCGCTGGCACCTTTGCTGTGGCAGCAAAAGCTGGACGTTTGTCTTTTTTGCTCCAAACAGCGCCGAAAGTGAAAAAAGGTGCTTTTGAGGATAGACTTTTCAGGAAAGCAGAGAGGGCCAAATTGTGTGGGGCATTTGAAGGGGTTCCAGGAGGCAGTGAGAAGCAGCATCACTTTACCCTGCTGGCACCTTTGCTGTGGCAGCAAAAGCTGGACGTTTTTCTTTTTTGCTTCAAACAGCGGCGAAAGTGAAAAAAGGTGCTTTTGAGGATAGACTTTTCAGGAAAGCAGAGAGGGCCGAATTGTGTGGGGCATTTGAAGGGGTTCCAGGAGGCAGTGAGGACCAGCATCACTTTTCCCCGCTGGCACCTTTGCTGTGGCAGCAAAAGCTGGACTTTTGTCTTTTTTGCTCCAAACAGCGCCGAAAGTGAAAACAGGTGCTTTTGAGGCTAGAGTGCGCAGGAAAGCAGAGAGGGCCAAATTGTGTGGGGCATTTGAAGGGGTTTCAG
Organism: Vanellus vanellus; assembly: GCF_965231255.1. Classification (NCBI taxonomy): domain Eukaryota; kingdom Metazoa; phylum Chordata; class Aves; order Charadriiformes; family Charadriidae; genus Vanellus; species Vanellus vanellus. Next base: position 149,172 of record NW_028127425.1, read on the forward strand.
GAGGCAGTGAGAAGCAGCATCACTTTTCCCCGCTGGCACCTTTGCTGTGGCAGCAAAAGCTGGACGTTTGTCTTTTTTGCTCCAAACAGCGCCGAAAGTGAAAAAAGGTGCTTTTGAGGATAGAGTGCGCAGGAAAGCTGAAAGGGCCAAATTGTGTGGGGCATTTGAAGGGGTTCCAGGAGGCAGTGAGGACCAGCATCACTTTTCCCCGCTGGCACCTTTACTGTGGCAGCAAAAGCTGGACGTTTGTCTTCTATGCTCCGGAGGGCGCCGAAAGTGAAAACAGGTGCTTTTGAGGATAGATTGCGCAGGAAAGCAGAGAGGGCCAAATTGTCTGGGGCATTTGAAGGGGTTCCAGGAGGCAGTGAGAAGCAGCATCACTTTTCCCCGCTGGCACCTTTGCTGTGGCAGCAAAAGCTGGACGTTTGTCTTTTTTGCTCCAACCAGCGCCGAAAGTGAAAAAAGGTGCTTTTGAGGATAGACTTTTCAGGAAAGCAGAGAGGGCCAAATTGTCTGGGGCATTTGAAGGGGTTCCAGGAGGCAGTGAGAAGCAGCATCACTTTTCCCCGCTGGCACCTTTGCTGTGGCAGCAAAAGCTGGACGTTTGTCTTTTTTGCTCCAAACAGCGCCGAAAGTGAAAAAAGGTGCTTTTGATGATAGAGTGCGCAGGAAAGCAGAGAGGGCCAAATTGTCTGGCGCATTTGAAGGGGTTCCAGGAGGCAGTGAGAAGCAGCATCACTTTTCCCCGCTGGCACCTTTGCTGTGGCAGCAAAAGCTGGACGTTTGTCTTTTTTCCTCCAAACAGCGCCGAAAGTGAAAAAAGGTGCTTTTGAGGATAGACTTTTCAGGAAAGCAGAGAGGGCCAAATTGTCTGGGGCATTTGAAGGGGTTCCAGGAGGCAGTGAGAAGCAGCATCACTTTTCCCCGCTGGCACCTTTGCTGTGGCAGCAAAAGCTGGACGTTTGTCTTCTTTGCTCCGGAGGGCGCCGAAAGTGAAAACAGGTGCTTTTTAGGATGGAGTGTGCAGGAAAGCAGAGAGGGCCAAATTGTGTGGGGCATTTGAAGGGGTTCCAGGAGGCAGTGAGGACCAGCATCACTTTTCCCCGCTGGCACCTTTGCTGTGGCAGCAAGAGCTGGACGTTTGTCTTTTTTGCTCCAAACAGCGCCGAAAGTGAAAACAGGTGCTTTTGAGGATAGACTTTTCAGGAAAGCAGAGAGGGCCAAATTGTGTGGGGCATTTGAAGGGGTTCCAGGAGGCAGTGAGAAGCAGCATCACTTTTCCCGCTGGCACCTTTGCTGTGGCAGCAAAAGCTGGACATTTGTCTTTTTTGCTCCAAACAGCGCCGAAAGTGAAAAAAGGTGCTTTTGAGGATAGACTTTTCAGGAAAGCAGAGAGGGCCAAATTGTGTGGGGCATTTGAAGGGGGTTCCAGGTGGCAGTGAGAAGTAGCATCACTTTTCCCCGCTGGCACCTTTGCTGTGGCAGCAAAAGCTGGACGTTTGTCTTTTTTGCTCCAAACAGCGCCGAAAGTGAAAAAAGGTGCTTTTGAGGATAGAGTGCGCAGGAAAGCAGAGAGGGCCAAATTGTGTGGGGCATTTGAAGGGGTTCCAGGAGGCAGTGAGGACCAGCATCACTTTTCCCCGCTGGCACCTTTGCTGTGGCAGCAAAAGCTGGACGTTTTTTCTTTTTTTGATCCAAACAGCGCCGAAAGTGAAAAAAGGTGCTTTTGAGGATAGAGTGCGCAGGAAAGCAGAGAGGGCCAAATTGTCTGGGGCATTTGAAGGGGTTGCAGGAGGCAGTGAGAAGCAGCATCACTTTTCCCCGCTGGCACCTTTGCTGTGGCAGCAAAAGCTGGACGTTTGTCTTTTTTGCTCCAAACAGCGCCGAAAGTGAAAAAAGGTGCTTTTGAGGATAGACTTTTCAGGAAAGCAGAGAGGGCCAAATTGTCTGGGGCATTTGAGGGGGTTCCAGGAGGCAGTGAGGACCAGCATCACTTTTCCCCGCTGGCACCTTTGCTGTAGCAGCAAAAGCTGGACGTTTGTCTTTTTTGCTCCGGAGGGCGCCGAAAGTGAAAACAGGTGCTTTTGAGGATGGAGTGCGCAGGAAAGAAGAGAGGGCCAAATTGTGTGGGGCATTTGAAGGGGTTCCAGGAGGCTGTGAGAAGCAGCATCACTTTTCCCCGCTGGCACCTTTGCTGTGGCAGGAAAAGCTGGACCTTTGTTTTTTTGCTCCAAACAGCGCTGAAAGTGAAAAAAGGTGCATTTGAGGATAGAGTGCGCAGGAAAGCAGAGAGGGCCAAATTGTGTGGGGCATTTGAAGGGGTTCCAGGAGGCAGTGAGAAGCAGCATCACTTTTCCCCGCTAGCACCTTTGCTGTGGCAGCAAAAGCTGGACGTTTGTCTTTTTTGCTCCAAACAGCGCCGAAAGTGAAAAAAGGTGCTTTTGAGGATATAGTGCGCAGGAAAGCAGAGAGGGCCAAATTGTCTGGGGCATTTGAAGGGGTTCCAGGAGGCAGTGGGGACCAGCATCACTTTTCCCCGCTGGCACCTTTACTGTGGCAGCAAAAGCTGGACGTTTGTCTTTTTTGCTCCGGAGGGCGCCGAAAGTGAAAACAGGTGCTTTTGAGGATGGAGTGCGCAGGAAAGCAGAGAGGGCCAAATTGTCTGGGGCATTTGAAGGGGTTCCAGGAGGCAGTGAGAAGCAGCATCACTTTACCCTGCTGGCACCTTTGCTGTGGCAGCAAAAGCTGGACGTTTTTCTTTTTTGCTTCAAACAGCGGCGAAAGTGAAAAAAGGTGCTTTTGAGGATAGACTTTTCAGGAAAGCAGAGAGGGCCGAATTGTGTGGGGCATTTGAAGGGGTTCCAGGAGGCAGTGAGGACCAGCATCACTTTTCCCCGCTGGCACCTTTGCTGTGGCAGCAAAAGCTGGACTTTTGTCTTTTTTGCTCCAAACAGCTCCGAAAGTGAAAACAGGTGCTTTTGAGGCTAGAGTGCGCAGGAAAGCAGAGAGGGCCAAATTGTCTGGGGCATTTGAAGGGGTTTCAGGAGGCAGTGAGAAGCAGCATCACTTTTCCCCGCTGGCACCTTTGCTGTGGCAGCAAAAGCTGGACGTTTGTCTTTTTTGCTCCAAACAGCGCCGAAAGTGAAAAAAGGTGCTTTTGAGGATAGAGTGCGCAGGAAAGCTGAAAGGGCCAAATTGTGTGGGGCATTTGAAGGGGTTCCAGGAGGCAGTGAGGACCAGCATCACTTTTCCCCGCTGGCACCTTTACTGTGGCAGCAAAAGCTGGACGTTTGTCTTCTATGCCCCGGAGGGCGCCGAAAGTGAAAACAGGTGCTTTTGAGGATAGATTGCGCAGGAAAGCAGAGAGGGCCAAATTGTGTGGGGCATTTGAAGGGGTTCCAGGAGGCAGTGAGAAGCAGCATCACTTTTCCCCGCTGGCACCTTTGCTGTGGCAGCAAAAGCTGGACGTTTGTCTTTTTTGCTCCAAACAGCGCCAAAAGTGAAAAAAGGTGCTTTTGAGGATAGACTTTTCAGGAAAGCAGAGAGGGCCAAATTGTCTGGGGCATTTGAAGGGGTTCCAGGAGGCAGTGAGAAGCAGCATCACTTTTCCCCGCTGGCACCTTTGCTGTGGCAGCAAAAGCTGGACGTTTGTCTTTTTTGCTCCAAACAGCGCCGAAAGTGAAAAAAGGTGCTTTTGAGGATAGACTTTTCAGGAAAGCAGAGAGGGCCAAATTGTCTGGGGCATTTGAAGGGGTTCCAGGAGGCAGTGAGAAGCAGCATCACTTTTCCCCGCTGGCACCTTTGCTGTGGCAGCAAAAGCTGGACGTTTGTCTTCTTTGCTCCGGAGGGCGCCGAAAGTGAAAACAGGTGCTTTTTAGGATGGAGTGTGCAGGAAAGCAGAGAGGGCCAAATTGTGTGGGGCATTTGAAGGGGTTCCAGGAGGCAGTGAGGACCAGCATCACTTTTCCCCGCTGGCACCTTTGCTGTGGCAGCAAGAGCTGGACGTTTGTCTTTTTTGCTCCAAACAGCGCCGAAAGTGAAAAAAGGTGCTTTTGAGGATAGACTTTTCAGGAAAGCAGAGAGGGCCAAATTGTCTGGGGCATTTGAAGGGGTTCCAGGAGGCAGTGAGAAGCAGCATCACTTTTCCCCGCTGGCACCTTTGCTGTGGCAGCAAAAGCTGGACATTTGTCTTTTTTGCTCCAAACAGCGCCGAAAGTGAAAAAAGGTGCTTTTGAGGATAGACTTTTCAGGAAAGCAGAGAGGGCCAAATTGTCTGGGGCATTTGAAGGGGTTCCAGGAGGCAGTGAGAAGCAGCATCACTTTTCCCCGCTGGCACCTTTGCTGTGGCAGCAAAAGCTGGACGTTTGTCTTTTTTGCTCCAAACAGCGCCGAAAGTGAAAACAGGTGCTTTTGAGGATAGAGTGCGCAGGAAAGCAGAGAGGGCCAAATTGTCTGGGGCATTTGAAGGGGTTCCAGGAGGCAGTGAGGACCAGCATCACTTTTCCCCGCTGGCACCTTTGCTGTGGCAGCAAAAGCTGGACGTTTGTCTTTTTTTGCTCCAAACAGCGCCGAAAGTGAAAAAAGGTGCTTTTGAGGATAGAGTGCGCAGGAAAGCAGAGAGGGCCAAATTGTCTGGGGCATTTGAAGGGGTTGCAGGAGGCAGTGAGAAGCAGCATCACTTTTCCCCGCTGGCACCTTTGCTGTGGCAGCAAAAGCTGGACGTTTGTCTTTTTTGCTCCAAACAGCGCCGAAAGTGAAAAAAGGTGCTTTTGAGGATAGAGTGCGCAGGAAAGCTGAGAGGGCCAAATTGTCTGGGGCATTTGAAGGGGTTCCAGGAGGCAGTGAGGACCAGCATCACTTTTCCCCGCTGGCACCTTTACTGTGGCAGCAAAAGCTGGACGTTTGTCTTCTTTGCTCCGGAGGGCGCCGAAAGTGAAAACAGGTGCTTTTGAGGATGGAGTGCGCAGGAAAGCAGAGAGGGCCAAATTGTGTGGGGCATTTGAAGGGGTTCCAGGAGGCAGTGAGGACCAGCATCACTTTTCCCCGCTGGCACCTTTGCTGTGGCAGCAAAAGCTGGACGTTTGTCTTTTTTGCTCCAAACAGCGCCGAAAGTGAAAAAAGGTGCTTTTGAGGATAGACTTTTCAGGAAAGCAGAGAGGGCCAAATTGTCTGGGGCATTTGAGAGGGGTTCCAGGAGGCAGTGAGGACCAGCATCACTTTTCCCCGCTGGCACCTTTGCTGTAGCAGCAAAAGCTGGACGTTTGTCTTTTTTGCTCCGGAGGGCGCCGAAAGTGAAAACAGGTGCTTTTGAGGATGGAGTGCGCAGGAAAGAAGAGAGGGCCAAATTGTGTGGGGCATTTGAAGGGGTTCCAGGAGGCTGTGAGAAGCAGCATCACTTTTCCCCGCTGGCACCTTTGCTGTGGCAGGAAAAGCTGGACCTTTGTTTTTTTGCTCCAACAGCGCTGAAAGTGAAAAAAGGTGCATTTGAGGATAGAGTGCGCAGGAAAGCAGAGAGGGCCAAATTGTGTGGGGCATTTGAAGGGGTTCCAGGAGGCAGTGAGAAGCAGCATCACTTTTCCCCGCTGGCACCTTTGCTGTGGCAGCAAAAGCTGGGACGTTTGTCTTTTTTGCTCCAAACAGCGCCGAAAGTGAAAAAAGGTGCTTTTGAGGATATAGTGCGCAGGAAAGCAGAGAGGGCCAAATTGTCTGGGGCATTTGAAGGGGTTCCAGGAGGCAGTGAGGACCAGCATCACTTTTCCCCGCTGGCACCTTTACTGTGGCAGCAAAAGCTGGACGTTTGTCTTCTATGCTCCGGAGG